>NW_025954826.1:0-11516 GCF_022376455.1 Epithele typhae | reverse complement strand
ACGTGTGCAGATACCTCGCTCCGCTGAGCGTCGGCTACTTGCATACAAAGACATGGACCTGTACGCGCGCTACCGTTCATAATAGTGGTAATTGACTGAGAAGAAACCCACAAAAACCAGGTCTGGTTAGCATCCGCGCGAACAGCCCTCGCGCGAGGAACGCTCATCGTCGATGCTCCTCTCGTTGAAATCCGCTCGTTGGATGATCTCGCGCCCCCGCTCCCCATCCTCCCGCCAGATCTCCACCGGCGTCCGCGCCGCGCCCTCGCCCTCGACTCACCACCACCCTCCTTCCGGAACCGCCGCAGCGCTGGGCGGACGCATACGCTCGTCGGCTCCCACAGCCGCTCGACGTCGTCCTCCCGCGCGAGCCCCGCCGCGAGCTCTGGGGGCAAGTCCCGCGCGCTCAGCCCCCGCTCGCTTTCGCGCGCGTTGTCCCAGGCGGTCGTCCCGGGGCGGCAGGAGCGGAGCGCGAGGATGCGGAGCGACGGGAACGCGCGCGCGCGAGCGTCGGTGGGAGCGCGAAGAGCGCGAAGAGCTGGCGGAGCTCCGCCTCGCACAGGCGGTCGACCGTCGCAATGTGCATCGCCGTGGACCACCCTGGGGACGCGGGCGGGAAGTGGAAGGTGAGGTGGACGAGCAGCGTGGACTGCAGCGCGGCGAGGAGCGGCCCACGTATCGGCGTGCGACGCGGTGCTGAGGATCAGCGTCGCGGAAGCACTGGCACCGGGTGGGCGAGCGGACGCACCATGTAGTCGCGCACGTTGGCTGGGCCAGCACGCTCGTAGACGGTCATCTTCGCAATACAGCAGGAGTGAAAGTGAGACAAGATTCAGGCACAGCGCTGCGTTGATGCGATGCGAACCGTGGCAGGTGCGCCAGAAGGGTTGTGCGAGGGGATCGCCTGCCAGGCCATCGAGCTTTTACGGCGGGGAGCCGACCCGAAGCGGAGAGGGGAGAGAGAGCGCGCGACGAATGAAGGCGAGGGAAATTCCGGCGCGAGAAGGGCCGGTACATGTTGGGTGAGGCAAGAGACGATGTGGAGAGCAGGCGGAAGGCTGAAGTGCGGAAGGCGGAGGCGACGGATTGACTGGTTGACTTGATGAGTAGCACGCGCACGGAGCGGAGCAACAGGGCTGTGGTTAGACACTGAGAACTGCTAGTATAAATACATGAGTGCGCGCGAGTCGTAGCAACGAGGTCCGCGCGGGAAGAGGACGGGGATGTCGACGGGAGACATAAATGGAAGGTTTTTACGAAGAGAGAGAGAGTACCGTAGAAGTCGCGCGGCGGCCACGTGGTCACGAGAGGTGGTAGCGAGGCAAGAGGCGGGGTGGTTGGTAGCACGAAGAACGTATCGAAGAGGCTGGAACACCATATAACTGAGACAGACGGCTCGGGAACGGGGCAGGGCGGTAGATGTGGGGCGACAAGAAGTCCGGAAAGGTATACAAAGAAAATTGGAATGCGGGGAGGCGAGGTAGGAGAGCTAGTATGTGTGGGGGAAAGGTGTACTTTAATTGGCAGTCGGTGAGGATACTTGCAGGTCGGGCTCTGCGCGCATGCGGCAACGCGGCGGCGTCGATTCGGCCTGACATGGGGTGCGCTCGGGTGCTAGCGGTCAGAGACGATGAGTGGGTGTGTCGGCGATGGAGTGGTACGGGTGTGTTGGTGGCGAAGTGGTCGGGCCGGTCCGCAGACTGGTGGAGGCGCGGTTGTAGCTGGGTCGTTTGGTACGGGGGGCGCCGCGCGGAATGCGAATCAACGTGAGATGGTAGATGGTGTACTCCAGCATACCGCTCCGCTTTTTAGTGGGTAAACACTGTGAGTCGTTGCCCAAAAACCCGCAAGCGCATCAGGTCCATTGCTTCACTGCTTAAAGGAGAAGCGAACGGACCTTTCGCAAATTCCAGCTTTCCAGAAGATTTCTCAGCTACTCTGCGTTTTCTGCGTCCTCCGTCCTGAGTACTCTGTCAGGTTCGTAGTTGTCTTCTACCCGTGAGGTGTGGGTTTCGTCCAAGCTCCGGAGATCCGCCCCGATGGATCCCATGGCGTCAACCGCGAATTGCAGGGATCCGATGCCGACCTGGAATTCGGAGGCAGACGAGTGGAGTGGGTCATCTGTGCCGAGCTTGACTGTCCGCTGATGAGCCTCCTGTAGGTCAAGCAGAAATCGCGAGACGAGGATCGTAGTAATACTGGCATGAAGAATATCGGAATGTGCCGGTACTAGTAGAAACACTGCAGCTTATACTTACGGATCGTTGAATGCACTAATCAAGGAGTCTTGACCAGGGGTTACTATGATCTGGTACTCGTCGGATTAGAGATGAATGGACGGGACACTGCATACTATATTGCCTACCCCTCTCAAAGTGGTTGCCATGCGGAGAGTGTTGATAATGAGAAAAACACTGTGCAATAAAATACACATTGGACACGATTTCGAAGATATTTTGGACGACGTACACGAAATACATGGCTCCTGTGAACGAGTTATGACTCAGCATGTTGGCAGCGAGAGAAATTGACGTACCGTTGCGTAGCATGATGTCGTTTAACGTTCGTGGAGAACCAGTCTTCAGTTTCATTTCAGAAGAGCGTGCGTTTTTCCAGGTCAGAAAGATAACGATTCCATCTGCGAGGATCAGCAGTGACCGAGAAAGTACCTCCCCTGAAGCAGACCAGACCAAACGCTGTAGTTGAATATGAAACTGCTAATAAATCCAGGTGTACGTACCGCTGTGTTATCGGAGGTATTAGAAATCACGCCCACCGCACTTCGAGAGAATACTCACGTTATCAGGACCGGCGTAGGGATTGAAAGGAACACCACGAGGCAGCCCCAAGTCGGATCACTGAAACTCTGCCTATGATATTGAGGAACACCCTGCTTGTAAGAGCAATGTTACGAGACGTTTCTATTAACAAACAAAGAGTTGACACGCACAAAGTCGAAGCCCACATTCACAATGGAAAATACCAGCACCAGCACTGCAAGTGGGCGACTTTGACTCAGCGCTAATGCGCGCATCGCGGAGAATGCTAGCGGATACTACTCGTCATTACTATCAAGCGATAGGCAGTGTCATACAAACCTGCAGGAGGAATGGGCTGTATGAATTCCAAGACCGAAATGGTGTTGTCCAGTGTGGTGCAGCTGTTGTACACGTACTTGAGCTCAATGAAGTTAAGAACATCATACATTAAACTGACGTCTTGAAAGCACGGGAAAGTGAGTGTCGAGACCTAAGGAAAATAGATGAATACACACCTGGTTAGTAAATGGGCGCAAACTAAGGGACGAAAAAATCCGGAGAATAAGGGCAAGGTAGCGATTCAAGATGAATAGTACTGTTGGGCCGGACACGCGCCGGTTCCAGAAGAAATTGACCTCTCGGCCAAATGTTAGGAGATGGTCGAAAATGAGGATGACTTCTAAATGTAAACCTCTTTCCATAGCTCATATGCACAGAGTACTGACCAGATGCTGCAGCCAACACGTATTCATCGGTGTAACTATGTGATCATGCCAACGAGGTAATGAGAAGTACTTTCATTTCTGGAGAATGGGACATACCCCGCTTGATATTCTTCTATCACTTGCGAAATTTGGTCACCGAGGTCTTCTGTTGACATTGTGCTGTGGGGAGAGTGTGGTGTAGATGGTGTAGATCTCCTTTTTATACGAGGCCTTGTGGGGCCACACACAAACACCGCGACAAGTTGCCATGAATACCTCAGGATACGCCGTACATGCGTCCATGCGTGCGGGCTGCTGCAATATCGTCGCTGGTGGTGGTATAGGTGGAGCTATCTGTCAGCGTGAGGCTGTACTGGTGCAACTTCGACTCAGGAATCGGGTAGTGAGACCACCGCTGTGTTCATCTGAAAGCTGTAACCGAGCACGAAGCGCGTCGGTGCCAGTTCGGAATGGGAACATCATCGGAGCTTCGTATCGACCACCTGAGCTCATATTCTGTACAGATCACTGACTCTTCGCTAATGCGCATTCAGTCGATACAGTCGATACAAATTGCCCCACCCGCTTTATAAACGATATCACAGCGCGTGACACGGCGAGAGACGAGGGCCAGTCTCCGCAGAGAAACGAAGTCACGGCTCTGTGGACCCTGCTCAGTAGTCGCCAGTTCGCGTGGTGTCATCGCGGCTGTCAGCCGAACTGTCCTCCCTCTCGGATCTTCCTCTCAAGCGAGGGTTCACCGGAACCCGAAGCATACACCTCAGTGGCAGTGTGTCCACAGATCCTATGTAAGCTGCACATTGTGGACACAAGATCCACTACAACACTGCATACACTACGAAGCAGGTTAATAGCATCATCAATAGTTTACTGAGTGGGTAAGGCTACGGGAGCCGTCGAACAAAATGTGCCATTAAACGAACAAATGGTCTGAACGCGGCTCGAACCCCCGCACTGCCACTACAAACTAACAGTCACCGACGCTGATCCGACTGAGCCAACGGTCCCATATAGTGGTGGAACGTTTATGCCATATACCATGTTATCTCGGCCCAACAATACGATTATACCGCACTCCCTGCAGACACAATGTCCATTCTATATGCGTCAATCAACACCTCTGTGTATGCCATGTATTTATGGATGCAATTGTCTCACGATATACCCCATGACACTAGGCATGTACAGATACGAATGTAGTATGGACTGACGAGTTAAGTTCTCATATACATATACATACATGTTGTGTCCAGCGCACATAATTATACGGCAAGCACACAAAGCTGGAGACTTTCTGGCGGAAACCTTATATCAACCGCATAAGAGACCCTGCAACCGTGCTGTGTCCACAGCTTGTGTGCGGGGAATTTCTGTGTCCACAGCAAGCTAGCGGTGAATTGCTGTGGACACAGCGAGTGCGCGGGGAGTTGCTGTGGACACAGTGAGTGTGTCAGGATTCCCTGTGGACACAGCTTACATACGGGGAATTTCTGTGTCCACAGCAAGCCAGCGGTGAATTGCTGTGGACACAGTGAGTGCGTGGGGAATTGCTGTGGACACAGCTTACATGCGGGGAATTTCTGTGTCCACAGCAAGCCAGCGGTTAATTGCTGTGGACACAGCGATTGCGTGGGGAATTTGCTGTGGACACAGCGAGTGTGTCAGGATTCCCTGTGTCCACAGCAAGTCAGCGGGGGATCGCTGTGTCCACAGCTTGTACGTGGGGGGTTTCCGTGGACACTGTTACCGTGCGGCGGTGGGCTGTGTAAACAGCTAATTTCCCGACACTTCTCATACAGTGCACACAGACCACACCTCTTCCAGACCTGTAATCAAGGCGAACGCGTACATACCACGACCAGACGAGCGCTCTCGCGCCTCCCACGGTCCCGTGGGCGCGACTTAGCGCTCGATTTCTGCGCACAGGGAGGGCGGGAAGCGAGTCCATCCGATTCACATCACCGCCGCTCCCCCGTTACACATCGGTGGAGTCGTGCGGGCATCTACGCGTGCCCCTCGGGCATTTTGTGGTCTGCGGGTGGCGCAAGCCGCGTGGACGCATGGGAATCCACGCAGCTCGCGAAACTCCGATCCAGGGTCGAGTACTCAAGCTCAAGCCAGTGGAGGCGATTGTAGGTTATACATGAGGCGGAGCATTTTAAGAGAACAGAAGTTGGGAGTATGTAAGTGTGTGTGGAGGAGAGGATGTACTCGAAGCTGCAGGGGCTATCGGGCACGCGGCTGGCGGCGGAGCGTTGACATGTGCCGCCGCTGTACAGCGTAGCGCCATCCTCGACTATGCTTGTGCGCCGCCACCCATCCCTCGTCTACCTCGCTCGGGAAGAGTCAACAAGAGTGAGGGCGAGTGAGCGGGCTCGAGTAAGTGTGGGACGCGGGAAGTCGAATGGAGGATGAAGGAAACAGATACGACGCGCTGCGGGAACGCGCGAGCGCGAGGAAGACGAGAAGGGGATAGACGCGGGGGAATGTACGGGGTCGCGCAAACGGGCGCTGGCAATGGCGAAGGCGAGGTCGAAGTCGTGGGCGAAGGCGTAGGCGTGTGCGAAGGCGTGGGCGTGGGTGAAGACGAAGTCGAAGGCGAAGGCGAGACGAAGTGAGCACACTGCACGCGTAGATGGAGCGGGCAAGTGAACTGCATAACACAAAGTAAAACACGAGTCTAAATACAGGAGGCGCACAGCGCGAGTACGTGGCGATGAAACGAGAACCTGCCGAAGCCAAGGGACGAAAAAATACAAAGCCGAAGCCAAATGTAAGGTAGAGGGACACGAGACACGGCGGAAGGGGCTCTAGTGAGGATGTAATAAGTGGACACAGACCGAAACAGAACGAGCCGAAACGGGGGACGCGAGAAGTGGATACAGAGACAGGAGCGAGAAAGAAAAGAGAAGAGACGAAACTAAATAAAACGTACGAGAAGAGAACTAGGGTACAATCGCGAGAGGAAAGTGTGCCGAGCCGCGAGTGGTGGAGATCGAGGGCGCGCGGCGAAGGCCACGAGCGGGCGCAGAGAGCGCTACGTAGCATCCGTGTGCGTTGGGTCTGGACTAGAGTGATGGCTTGTCGATCCCAGGGCGCTCGTGGGAGGATCGCGATGGGTGCGCGTGGCGGAATGGACGAGATGCGAGCACCTGGACCTCACATCAATCAGGTCCCCTTAGCCTGGGGCACGGGGGGATGGCCCGGGCTAAGGAGACCTGAATCCGTGCTCCCGCGCATGTTTGAATAATGTCCTCAATAAACCCGAGGCAGTTTCCCTGAAGGGAAGTATTCGAACGCCCTCCCTCCCAAGTCCCCCAGCCCATCACGTGTCCCCATCCTTCAGATCTCCCATCAGTCCGCGTTATCTCTCCCGCCCCCGCACGCGTTATCTCCCGCGCCCACGCCCACGTTATCTCCCGCGTCGGCGCCGCGCGCCTCCCTACCCCGCCACCCGTGCTCGCTGTGCCCGACAGTGAGCTCGCTGTTCCTGCACCCTGCCTGCCTCTCCCCTCCGTTTCCCTCCGTTCTTTTTGGTACCTGCTTGTATTTTAAATGCGCACCTAATGATACACAATGCAATAGCTACAGTTGGCTGGGTGTGCCTGCACTGAGCCCTTAAATCCCCCAAAATGCGTGCAACATAGTTCATATATAAGCAGTCCATCGATGGGATAAATTCTGCATAAGTTAGCTGTATATGAGAGCCTCTTTAATCTGAACTTGCAGGTGGATAGCTGAAGGGGTGAAGGCATGATGTCATATGTTATTTCAGAATGACATACTCCACAGTGATATGGCATACACATTTATCGTCTTATGTACACCTAGAATCGTTCATAGAGGACATTCAGAGCGCGTTGCGAAAAGAAGCAAGTGAATAAACGATGTCGTGGTGAGGATATGACATATGCACAGAAGGGGGAGTTGGCTCGAAAATGCGGCCTTCATATGTTTTTGTGTAGACCTCTGATCGCTTCGCATCTTGTTGCATTACGTTTGAATGTATATGGAGAGCTCAGATCGTTGATTTGGTGCTTATCGGTGAAGGATTGGATACAGGAAATGGTATGTCATTATTCTATGACATAGAGTATAGCGATATGACATGTGCTCCGATTATTATTCTGAAAGGCGGAATAGAACGGGGTGCGCTTCTGCTCAACGATGCAGAAACAATCTTGAAGAATGGTCGAGAGGTGGTCGAGATATGTTAGATGGGTCTAGAACGGCAGGTTACACAAAGAACGCCCTTGAACTACCTACACCACTTTGCACACTTAAAGCTCATATGGCATATCTCAACCACCTCTCGACCATTCTTCAAGATTGTTTCTGCATCGTTGAGCAGAAGCGCACCCCGTTCTATTCCGCCTTTCAGAATAATAATCGGAGCACATGTCATATCGCTATACTCTATGTCATAGAATAATGACATACCATTTCCTGTATCCAATCCTTCACCGATAAGCACCAAATCAACGATCTGAGCTCTCCATATACATTCAAACGTAATGCAACAAGATGCGAAGCGATCAGAGGTCTACACAAAAACATATGAAGGCCGCATTTTCGAGCCAACTCCCCCTTCTGTGCATATGTCATATCCTCACCACGACATCGTTTATTCACTTGCTTCTTTTCGCAACGCGCTCTGAATGTCCTCTATGAACGATTCTAGGTGTACATAAGACGATAAATGTGTATGCCATATCACTGTGGAGTATGTCATTCTGAAATAACATATGACATCATGCCTTCACCCCTTCAGCTATCCACCTGCAAGTTCAGATTAAAGAGGCTCTCATATACAGCTAACTTATGCAGAATTTATCCCATCGATGGACTGCTTATATATGAACTATGTTGCACGCATTTTGGGGGATTTAAGGGCTCAGTGCAGGCACACCCAGCCAACTGTAGCTATTGCATTGTGTATCATTAGGTGCGCATTTAAAATACAAGCAGGTACCAAAAAGAACGGAGGGAAACGGAGGGGAGAGGCAGGCAGGGTGCAGGAACAGCGAGCTCGCTGTTGAGGGCGGCGAGCACGGGTGGCGGAGGGGCGAGGCGCCGGCGGAGACCCGGTGGCGCGCAGCGTCCGGATATACCGGGGCCATCAAGGGCGGGCGGCGGCGCGGCGCGGGAATCCGCTCACGCGTGCCGGGGAAGCGCGGAGGACGGCTGGGCCGAGCCCTCGGGGATGTCGGGGAAGGGGGCGGGGACTTGGGCATGTGTCCGCGTTCTAACGTTTCCCTACAAGCTTGTATCTTCGTCGATATCCGTAGAGGCACTACAGTTCGCAGGCTTAGAGACGTTTGCAGTTACCGAAAGTGGAATCACCCCGGGGGGGTGATCACAGATCAATTGACTCTGATCTTGTGAGGTACAGGTGAGGACATTATTCAAACATGCGCGGGAGCACGGATTCAGGTCTCCTTAGCCCGGGCCATCCTCCCCCGTGCCCCAGGCTAAGGGGACCTGATTGATGTGAGGTCCAGGTGGATGCGAGAGGGAGATGGACGAGAGTCGGGCGTCGGCGCGCGGGCGCTAGCGTGGTCGAGGATGGCGCTGCACCATACAGCGGCGGCACGTACGTATCAACGCGTGTCATGTTCGTGACATACTAGTGCAACACTCTGCAGGCATGTGGGCAAGGCCACAGCCAGCCGTGGCCACTATCAGTTTGGATGATGCAAGAGATTTGAATGCATTGGAGGTGTGTGCCTTTCAGGCGCGACACTGGCGATGGCGCGCCGAGAAGGCCTGCGAACTTGATCGAACTGATGCTCAGGCACGGGGAGCGTGTGGAGAAATGACCGTCTCGGGCCGGCCGTGCGCCCTGCGCTATCCCCGAGGTCCCCGAGGCCCTGCCGTCCTCGATGCCCACGCCGCCATCAGTGGCCTCTGCCGCCTGGCCCTCGTGCTCGCCGTCCCCGATGCCACTGCGATATCATCGGACGCTGCGTCCGACTGGGTCTCGGCCGGCGCCTCCCCGCTCCGTCACCCGTGCTCATCGTTCCCGACAGCGAGCTCGCTGTCCTTCCGTCCTGCCCTCCCCTCCCATCCGTTTCCCTCCATTATTTTTAGCACCTGCTTCCATTTAAAACGCGCAATCAATGATATAAGATGCACCAGAGACAGTTTCCTGGGTGTGCCTGTACTGAGCCCTGACACCATCCAAAATGCGTGCAATACAGCAGCATACGCAAGCGTTAAACTGATCATCTATGTTCTGCATCAGATACTTGTAGACAATGGCTGCTTTAAATCAAAATAGTAGGTAGATAGGTGCAGAGGTGCAAGTGTGATGTCATATGTCATTTCAGAATGACATACTTCACAGTGATATGGTATACACATCAATCGTCTTGTGTACACCCCGAATCGTACCTAGAGGACATTCAGAGCGCGTTGCGAAAAGAAGCAAGTGAATAAACGATGTCGTGGTGAGGATATGACATATGCACAGAAGGGGGAGTCGGCTCGAAAATGCGACCTTCATATGTTTTTGTGCAGACACTCGATCACTCTGAATCTTCTTGCATTACGTTTATATGTGCACATCAAACACAGATCGTGGTTATTGCGCTTATCGGTAGAAGACTGGATGCTGGATACGGTATGTCATTATTCTATGACATAGCGTATAGAGAGGTGGTATGTGCTCCGATTGTCGTTCTAAAAAGCGGAATAGAACACGGTGAATCCCAGCAAAATGATGCTCAAAGAACCCTGAAAAAAGGTCAAGAATTGGCTTCGATATGTCAGATGGGCCTGGAATGAGAGGTTGAATAGGACGCCCTTGACCCCTACAAGACCTGGCACTCTCTAAGCTCCTCCGACATATCGAAGCCAATTCTTGACCTTTTTTCAGGGTTCTTTGAGCATCATTTTGCTGGGATTCACCGTGTTCTATTCCGCTTTTTAGAACGACAATCGGAGCACATACCACCTCTCTATACGCTATGTCATAGAATAATGACATACCGTATCCAGCATCCAGTCTTCTACCGATAAGCGCAATAACCACGATCTGTGTTTGATGTGCACATATAAACGTAATGCAAGAAGATTCAGAGTGATCGAGTGTCTGCACAAAAACATATGAAGGTCGCATTTTCGAGCCGACTCCCCCTTCTGTGCATATGTCATATCCTCACCACGACATCGTTTATTCACTTGCTTCTTTTCGCAACGCGCTCTGAATGTCCTCTAGGTACGATTCGGGTGTACACAAGACGATTGATGTGTATACCATATCACTGTGAAGTATGTCATTCTGAAATGACATATGACATCACACTTGCACCTCTGCACCTATCTACCTACTATTTTGATTTAAAGCAGCCATTGTCTACAAGTATCTGATGCAGAACATAGATGATCAGTTTAACGCTTGCGTATGCTGCTGTATTGCACGCATTTTGGATGGTGTCAGGGATCAGTACAGGCACACCCAGGAAACTGTCTCTGGTGCATCTTATATTGATTGCGCGTTTTAAATGGAAGCAGGTGCTAAAAATAATGGAGGGAAACGGATGGGAGGGGAGGGCAGGACGGAAGGACAGCGAGCTCGCTGTCGGGAACGATGAGCACGGGTGACGGAGCGGGGAGGCGCCGGCCGAGACCCAGTCGGACGCAGCGTCCGATGATATCGCAGTGGCATCGGGGACGGCGAGCACGAGGGCCAGGCGGCAGAGGCCACTGATGGCGGCGTGGGCATCGAGGACGGCAGGGCCTCGGGGACCTCGGGGATAGCGCAGGGCGCACGGCCGGCCCGAGACGGGGCGGGCGGAGCAAGGCTGATCTGGAACCTGTGCCTTAATGACGTCAACTCCTGATCGCATTGTCGGCCCTGCGACATCCGCGGCATAGCAGAGGGCCTCCTCCTTATAGCGTAGATGATTTATATATATCTCTCTCTCTCGAAGGACGTAGCGACGTTGCGCGCGCGGAAAGTGGTGGCTAGCCCTGGTGTCGAACTCGCGACCAGCACGGACGCTGGTGCGGGGCATGCGCGTCTGTGTCG
>NW_025954825.1:0-11528 GCF_022376455.1 Epithele typhae | reverse complement strand
TCTGTTCTTCCTTCCCCTACGGTCGGAACCAGTCCTGTTAACAAGGGTACCGCGTCCCTCTCCGAGATGGACGTTCGCTCACTCAAGACTTTGTACGACCCCAATGCCTTATCCTCTGCGCGACCAGGCGGCCCCGACGTTTTCAGTGTCGAGGCGTTCGTTGCCCGTGTGCAAGCCCTCATCAACGACGACCGTGCACTCATTGAGCGGCTCATTCGGTTCGCGCAAGCACACGATCTGCTCAAGAAGAACGCTGAACGGGCGCAGAAGCTTGCGCAAGAGAGCAATACTGCACTTGAGACATACCAGAAGCAAGTCAAGCTGCTTGAGGAGCGCAACGTTTCCATGATCTCGAAGCAGGCCACATTGTAAGTACCGCTCATTCCTGGGATTTGTGCGCGAGCTAACGCGATATGCTGCTTTAGCACAGACGAGATTGCCAATCTGCAGGAAGCGGTCGATCGCTTAACAGCAGAAAAGCTCGACCTCGAGACTCGTGCCGCCGAACAGGCGGAGACTTGCAGTCAGCTTACGGAAGCCAACAACACGCTCAGCGCTCGGGTTCTTAATCTTGCGGAACAAAGCAATGGGGCGGCAACCTCGGATACGGAGCGGCGAAAGCTCGAGCAGAAGCTCGAGGCGGAGCGGAAGCGCCTTCGGGAGGATATGGGAGACTTGAAGTCGAGAAGTTGAGCCTAGAGGCAGAGAAGGCGCGGCTGGAGGAAGAGCTGCAAAAGAACCAGGCGGCGCTGGAACGAGCGACAGAAGACGTAGAGGCGATGCGCATGTCCCAGCAAACACAGCAAATGGCGCTTCTCGACGAGCTCAACACAGTCCAGACAGAAAACGCAACTCTCCGTGCCCAACTGCGGAAAAAGTGAAATGTCTGTTGATTTCGCTGTATATCCTGTCCCAGCCTCCGCCAGCGCTCGCTCAGGTCACTTCCAACCATTCTTCTTCTCTCCTTAACGTCTCACTTCTACCGCTCAGTCGATGGGATGCACGACTTGACCTGAGGCGTTGTTTGGCCTCCCTCTCCTCTCTCTTGTTTCCAGACTCTACTCTCTGACCGGACGCAGGATCTCGATCCTGCCTGATGCACACACCGTCGATTGTATCTCTACGCAATATTTGATATCCGCGCATCGCTATCTCTACTTATTATCGTCGCCATGTTGCATCCTCGCCCATGTAATCGTCATTCGTCTTGATTTCGTCGTTACGGTAGGTAGTACTCATGACGTCTCCGGTCCGAATGCATGCATGCTTTTCATAGGTACTCTACTCTAGACCTGCACCGCAATCAGGAGCCTCGGTCTGACAATTCATACTCACGTGTGTTGGGAATTGCACAAGCTCGCCGAACCGCAGACAGCGCCCGCTGTCAGACACAGCCGCTTCGAGAACGCGCGCGGACGGGCGCCTGTACTCAAGGCGCGAATTGACCCTAGGCGCCGAGTGGACCCCGACGGCGTCCGACGACCAGGGCCAGGCTTGCTCTCGTCTCGCCACCGCCTGCCCCTACTCGCTCTCTCTTCCTCTCTGACGACCTACCCCTTTGCACCCCCCATTCACTCTCTCATTTTGACACTCCATGCCACCTCTGGAAGGGATCGACGAATTTCTAGATGAACTGCCTAACGTTGACAAGCGGTCATGCCGCCTTCTGGGTCCAACTGCACTGGTGGGTTCGGTCGTGGCCAGGGACGGGTTATGGCGAGATCTCATGCATACTGGTCGCAGATTGTGCAGGCTCTCATGGGTGTGCTGGTCATCCTCTCTCTTGTCTATAAACGTCATCGCGAGACCCCGAAGCGGCCGTGGAGGATATGGTTCGTGTTGTGCCTGTATTTTTCCGGACTCCCTTCTAACTCCTCCGGAAAAAAACTCAGGCTCTTCGACGTCTCCAAGCAGATCGTCGGCCAAATGTTCGTCCATGGCGTGAATGTTCTTATCTCGGACGTCGTCGCGCATCTTTCCACCGCAAACGCTTGCGTTCTCTACTTCCTCAATATTCTCATCGACACGACATTCGGTGGGTCACATACCCTCCTGCTCTCGCATTTTGGACCACCAACCGATCTCCTCTCAAGGTGTTGGCATAATATATGTCCTCTTACAGGCTATGACCCACGTCCTCACAGTGAAGCTGCATTTCAAAGGGTTCGAGTCTGGAGTCTATGGAACGCCCCCCGCCATCAGCTACTGGTTCCGTCAAACGGCTGTCTACGTACTTGCCTTGACCACCATGAAGCTTGTGGTCGTCTTGCTCTTCGCGGTTCTTCCTGCCATTTTCGACTTCGGAGAATGGCTGTTGGGATTCCTTGGGACAAGTGATGCTGCCCAAGTCATCTTGTGAGTTTTGACCAAAATTCCCGAGTTCTCTCGTTCGGTCGTTGACTGCTTCACTCCAGCACCATGGGCCTTTTCCCCATTATGATGAACATCCTCCAGTTTTGGCTTATCGACTCCATTGTCAAAGGTTCGACCTACTCTCCTTTGGCTCTCGGATCCGATACTCCTCGCGCATCAATGGACCCTGCCAACGAACCACTTTTCCGCGCGTCTGATGACGAAGACGACGACGACGACGACGGTCTGCCAGCACGGCACGACATCGAAAACCCGGCGCCACGCTCTAGGTCTATCTCGCGCGACAGGGAGCGCCAGAGTTCGGTGAGCGAGCCGAAGTCCACCGGTACGACTACGGTAGTTCCATCAGGGTCGACCACGCCGCAGCCCAAGCCCATCGATACCGGTGTTTCCGTACACGCATACCCGCCCTCCGTGATCGCAGCTTCTCCCAGCTCGGCCTCGAGTTCTTTGAGCTCCAACTCCTCCCTCTCCAAGTCTCGCAGACGCGAACCCCCACCCCCACTGGCCCTCAAGGCTGACCCGCCGTCATACATGAACATTGAGGTTTCAAGAAGTGCACCACCGGAGGAGGTCGAGCTATCTCGTGACGAAGACGAGAAGTGGGCAGCATGGGGTGATGAAGAAGACTGGGCGGAGCGTGTGGGGGAAGAAGAATGGACGGGTCGGAGAATAGAGGCGAGGAAAGAGGCGATGGATGATGTGTGGCGGGATCACCGTAGTCCCAACGCACACGCAGTCTCTGTTCCCTGAATCATGGACATATCTCTCGGTCTGTCGACTGTCTAGTGGCGCGCTATCCTCGATTTCACGTCTCACCGCTCTCACGACACCTTTTCTATCTCTAATACCTGTACATTACCCCTGCACCTGAACGTATTTTCGGCGATGTAACACAACGCTTGCACGCTTTTTATACGCTTGAACCTGATGGACGAAACGATGGTGATGAAAGCTTGCCTAGGTGGTAGGGAGACAATTGCGGCGGAACACTCGCACCGGAGCGGACCCGAGGACTCCGGGTCGATCGCCAAACATGGCGTCTCACTCGGGCACACACCTAGGCCTGTCCACAACCCTCTCCTCTCTCCATACCCTACCCTCTGTGGACTCGCACCCAGCAAGCCCGACGCTCGCTATCACGCCAGCGTTTGTTGCTGTCCTTGTTCCCTTGAAGGCTCAAGCACTCCGAGCCAGCTTCGCCACACCGACGACAACCATCCTCCATCTACCCGCAGCACTTCTTGTGCGCCATCGCTGCAGTCCTGATCTATGGCACCGTCCAACCCTAAAAGGGCCGCCGCAAAAGTACGTGGCCCCCTCTTCTTTGGCGGTCTGGCGGCGCGGTCTCATGTTTGGCGATTCGGACAGTTCTACCAGGAGGACATCGTCCAACGGAAAGACGACCCCAAGACATATGGGGTCGTTCTGGTGCGTCTTCTACTGCCGTAAGCGTCTGTTATACGTCCTCAGTGCATGGCGGGGTTGCAGAGATGCTGGCAGGATGCAGAAGATATTCACCCTCCCGCCGATAACGCGGATCCGCTCATGAGGCCACTCGTCCAGGTACGAGGCTCGTGTTAACCCTCCATTTCAATCTGTGTGTCTCACCTGGTCCATGGACTGGTGCATGCTGCATTTACAGGGAGAGGTCGGCGTGTCGTATTTTCCGCAACCGTTACGGGAGATCATCACGGAAGACCAGCTCACGCTGGTAGACCGAATGTACCAGCCTGGGGACCTGCTCAAGCGCAGCGTGGACGATGTGCGTTCCGGTATCGTGACCAGGTACGTCGCTTAATGCTTCCTTGTGTGTGCGGCCATATGCGACGTACATGGGCGTGCGGATGCTCACGCGCCTCACTTGCCTTCTCAGGACCATCGTAAAGGGTCGCCTGGATCATGCCATTAGCAGCGAACCTGTGCCAGACTGGAAAGGTCTCGGAGATTTGCGCGCGGCGGTTGAGATCGACATGGGAGACTATGTCATCTATAACGATTGGGTCGGCCAGGTACGACATAACACTCGAAGCTCTACAAGATAATTGAACGACCTATTTTTTAGGTTGTTGAAGTGCGTCCATGTTCTCATGCGCCCAAGTTCTCGTGATGTTCACGAAGCCCCCATCCCATAGATGTTTGACGAAGCCTGCGTCGAAGTTTCCGGAGGAAGTCTTGTTCGTCTACCGGAACTGAGCGCTCGCCTCGCGGTTGGAGAGAGAGGACCCGTGAGTACCAGTCATTTTGTGCCGAAGGCGTCACAAACTGTTGTGGCTTCCAGGACATTCTTCCTCAGCCTATGTCTACTGTACAAGGGCTGTTCGGATTTCTTCTGGGTAGCACTCAACCGAGTGCTGCAGATACCGTGGTTTCTGTCAAGCACACGGTCCTCGCTATTGCATGGCTAGCAATCAACCAAACGGTTTGACTAGTGTTCATATTTGACCTGGTAGCTCACTGACATACGTCATAGCTCACTCCGGAGGCGGCTCAAGCCAAGCCACGTCCCCAACGCTATTGGTACGGGCAAGACCTCGGGAAACTTCTTATTGTCTCAAGTAGAGCGGAGGAGGAGATGCGCGTTGGTGACCGCGTCCGACTAAAGAGCGGCCAACCCACGCCCACTACGAAACACGGCAGGACGGCAGACAAGGATGGTATCATCGAGGTCGACACCCTTGTAGTGCAAGAGACCGAAACCACCATCGAAATCCTGTGGCAAGATGGAACAAAGGAGACCCTGCCGGCAAAGGAAACCGTTCCGTATCTGAACCCGGACGAGTACGATTGCTGGTAAGGTACCTACGGATTTTGTCTTATATGAAAACTGATCATTTCAAGGCCTGGGGATCATGTTCTCTGGAAGACGGAAGACTCAAAGAGGCACGTCATAGTACAGTCAGTAAATGCCAAAGAACGAACTGCACAGGTCCGCGTCGTCGAAACAAGAGCAATCGAACTCGCATCCGTGCTGGAACTCGACCCGCATGGCACGAACGACTGGTCGGCAATCGCCCCCACCGACGGTCTTGGAATCCGCCGCGGAGACCTCGTTTTCATTCACGCTGAGAACTCAACAAATGGTGCCACTACACCGATGGTCCCGCGAATCGGCGAGGTGGAAGAATGGGTCCGCGAGACCCCCGTCGTCGGCTCGAATGGCCAGCTTGGCGGCTGGCGACGAGCGATGGCAGACATCGGGACCCAGATAGCGGAAGCGCGTGGCAGGGAGGGTGCCGTCGAGGAACCACCAATTCTTCGTCTTCCAAGGGGTGACACCTCCATTGATTGGTTTGGCGAAATCTCTGACGTATGTGATCTCGATCTGTTTGTGCGTACTTGCGCAGCTAACAAGAACTTCAACAGCTCCGGTTAGACGGCACGATTGAGGTCATGCTCCCTGGCGGTGTCCCCCGAGTGGTGCCGCTGGACAGGTTGACACGATTGTATGACAGTCTCGAACAGCTGGAAGACATGTGGGATGACAACGAGGGGACGATCGACGACCAGGGCTCGGATGTTGAGGTCTGGGAGATGGACCAGGACGGTCATTGGGTGGAGGGCCGCGCGTCGGACAACGATGACTGGGAGTCCGCGGAAGAAGATGAGGACGAGGTGATGGAGGACGCCGAAGAAGGGGAGAGTGGTGACTGGTCACCATCCACGGTTACGGTCATCCCACCACCGAATAACGGGATACCCATGGACGTTGACTCTACATCAAGCGAGGAGCCTAGGCCTGATCCTACTCGCACACAGACTCCTGACGTCCCGAAAGAGGCAGTCACAGCCCCCGACGACGATGCGGAAAGCGAGGACGGCGAAAGTCTTTGGAAACGCTTCGAGGTACTGCCTGCCGCACCGGTGGACCACGCGTACTACAATACCACGCCCGCACAGCCGTCGCGAAACTTCATGGCGCGCCTCACGAAAGAGTACAAGGCACTCCAGAGTAGTCTGCCAGGTACGCATATTAGACGAACCACGAGTCATCCGCGCGGACCGCTTACTGTTGCGCCCATGCGGCTATCGTATGCCACCACAGATTCGATCCTCGTGCGCGCATACGAGGACCGGTCGGACCTCCTGCGGTCGCTGATCATCGGCCCCGAAAACACACCCTACGAGAACGCGCCGTTCGTCATTGACTGGATGCTCGACTCAAACTTCCCACAGACGCCACCCGTCGCGCACTTCCTCAGCTGGACGAATGGGAACGGGAGAGGTGAACTGCGTTCCACCGTTGACTGTCCGTCGCATGGCTGACGAGTGACGTTTGCAGTGAACCCGAACCTGTACGAGGAAGGGAAGGTCTGCCTGTCGATCCTCGGGACGTGGGCGGGAGACAAAAGCGAGTCGTGGAGCGCGGCGCGGTCGTCGCTGCTGCAGGCGTTCGTGTCCATTCAGGGGCTGGTGCTTGTGAAGGAGCCGTGGGTGCTCTCTTATCTTCATTGGCCCGACGCGTGTGCTCACGCGAATCTCCGTCAGGTGGTTCTGCGAGCCAGCGTACGAGAAACTTCGGGGAACCGAGGACGGCATTGTGAACAGGTCAGTCGCGCGTTGGTATCGCGATCGGTACTCGTGGGCTGACCAACGTATAGCCGACTATACAGCGAGAAGGCGTACGTCCTCTCGCGCGGGTTCGTCCGTCGCGCACTCGAGGTCCCGCTGGGCAGCCTGGAAGAGGAGCTGCGATGGTTCTACTACACGAACGGGAAGCTGACGAAGGTGCTGGAGGATGCGCGGGCTCTGATCAAGAAGAGCAGGAAGGCAAGGAAGAGCCTACGGAGGCGGACCGGGAGTTGGCGGTGCCCAGGTTATCTGGTGGCGGGATCATCACGCTCGAACGGACACTGGTCAAGCTGCAGGCTCTGCTGGACGCTCACTCGGCGGGCGTGCCGTCGGAGAAGCCGCAGGCGTGAGCTCGTCGGCTCCTCATCCACTTTTTCTTGGGCTTGAGGGACGTGAGCAGCCTGGCACCGCGGTAGATCTGTTGGCCTTGTGGCCTATCAGCGATATTACAGACTATACTATGACGAGATACAAAGCACATGTTGCAGTCCGATGGCGATGGCGACGATCGCGGTGCGACGGGGCGAGGAGGAGCGGGAGGTGATTGGGCGCAGTGGAAATTTCGAGTAGCTGCCGCGAGATTCGAGGGAGGCCCCGCACGGCCGTGCTCGACATAAACGCGCTCCACGACCCTAACCTCGCCGCTTCATATCACTCTCCGCCTCCGATCTCCCCTCATCTCCCTCGTTCCGTCCCCGTCCTGCTGCTACCTCCACCCGTCCCTCCCGCCCGCTCACCTCTCTATCTACCACACGATGTCCGCAGAAGAACAAGAGCTAGAGAACACCCATCCTCCCATGTCCCGCGCGAACTCGGGCAAGCCCAAGGGCATCCTCAAGAACGCACCACCAAACGCCCCTGGCGGCACCCAGCAGTGAGCCCCGCCTGCGATCTGATGCGGGACTACAGATAGATGACCACTGCCGGCGGACGAGCAGCTCGCTGCAGTGGGACGAGGAGAACCTGGCGTTGACGGAGGCGCAGAAGGATAGCCATATGAAGATCACGGAGCCCAAGACCCCTTACGTGCGCTACAACGCGGAGACGGACACTGTCGAGAGCGGTGCGTGCCCTGGTCCTTTGCCCTTCCCGCCGCTTCGCGACTGAGCTGATGAGAGCCGCACCCGACCTGCCGCCGGCCGACAACAATGGACAACAACAACGCATCGCCGGCTGCGCACAACACGCCCCATATCGCTCGCATGACGCACCCGTGCCGCACCGCCTCGCACCCTTGTCGCCCGCGTCGGGGCCGATCGGCAGACATCCCGTCGCTGGACCTGAACGGCGCGGGGATGCGGACGGCGAGCCCGGTAGCAGTCGAGCCGCCGCGGGCGATGTCGCCGACGAGCAGCACGGGGGCGACGGGCGGGGGCTCGGGCCCGCCGTCACGCCGGACGTCGTTCTCGAGCGTCGGGCGGGCGTCGACGCCGGGCGGGCGGAGCGGGAGCTCGAGCCGGAGCACGAGCTTCAACCTGCCGAGCGAGGCGCGCGAGGTCATCGACCTGGACGGACCGCAGCCAGGGGACGAGATCGAGTGCGACGAGGAGATGGACGAAGAGAGTGCGTGGTCTCTTTCCCGATTCGATGCCCCTTCCGCTGCGTCGGATCGCCTGCGCAGGGCTCTTGCTCCGTATGGGAAGAGTAGTTGATGTGTGTGTGCTGCAGCTGCGCGGAAGCACGCCGCGTTTGTGCGGGCCCGGGGACGGCATTATTCCAACGAAGCAGAGGCGATGAAGGTGAGTACCCGGCCCACAGCCCACCCGAGACCGGACTGACGAGGTGGCGGTGGCAGATGGCGAAGCGACTGATGCAGGAGGAGGACGAGGAGTCGTCGTCGTCGGTGGCCGAGTCCGCGGAGCAGTCGGTGAACGACTCGGACAGCGTGATGGACGAGGACGGGGTGCTGCACGTGAACGGGATCGCGCACTGAGGGGCGGGCGGGGAGGAAGCCGTGTGCACATACCCTTCCGTGTATAGGAGCTGTATCTGTAGTATCTACTGCCCGAATGCTTGTCAAGAACCCGAGGGACGAGGCCGCGGGCGGGGAACGGGCGCCGCCGGGGGCACGTGGCGGGCCGGGGAGTATGAATGGGCGACATGCGGCTCTCGCGTCCAGCCCGGCCGTCGCTCCCCCCTCTCGCGACCATGTCCCATCTCCCCTTTCCGGAGCCGCCCACAGACGCGTCCGTCGCACAGGCCCTCGCCCAGCTCGACGCCTTCACCACCGACGCACAGGCCCTCGCCCGCCGGATCCAGGCCGCCCGTGACGAGCTCGCGCACATCGTCGACCAGCGCCAGGCCGCCATCCGCGGCCTCGAGCACAACCTCGCCACCCTCGAGGACCGCGTCGCGCTCACCAGGGCCTATGTCTCCCCCATCAGGCGGCTCCCCCGTGAGACCCTCGTCCAGATATTCCTTGCCGTCTTTGACGACTGCTCTTGGTCCCCCTGGATCCTCTCGGCCGTCTGCACCCTCTGGCGCCGGCTTGCGCTCTCGATACCCAAGCTCTGGTCAAAGGTACGCCCCTCCTCCTTCCCTCCCCCGTCCTAGCTGCGCACCCACACCCTGCCCCTCTATCACCTCCCTCTGCCACCCCCGTGGTGCGCGCCGCTCCCTTTGGGACTCTCCTAGACCTGGTGTGGACGCTTTCTGACCCCGCCTTCTGCCGCAGATTCGTCTCGTCACAGCGCACGCCTCCTCCGCAGAGACGATCCGTCTGTGGCTCGAGCGGTCTGGCCGCACGGTACCGCTCGACATCGAAATCGTCCTCTGCTCCTCCTCCTCCCACCACTCCGACGGCTCTCGCAGACGCTGTGTCCCGGTTGCTACCCACGCCCCCGGAGACGTCTGGGCTCCGCCCCCAGGATGGACAACACCGCCACCAGTCGTACACACACACGGCCCCGCTGCGGGTGGTGCGGCCCTGCCGTTGCACATAGGAGACGTCCATCTCGTCCCCGTCCAGGCGGTGGTGGCGGATGACCCCCCTGGCCCAACGCCGCCATCCCCGACGCACGCGCATGCGGAGCTCGAGATGCCGCCACTGCTGAACGCGGACACCCGGACCATCGCCCCCCATCAGCGCACCCGCAAGAACATGCACTGGGGCCACATCGCGTTCTACTACCTCGTCGAGCAGATGGCGCGCTGGGAACGCTTCGTGTTCCGCTTCGACAAGCAGTTCGCGTCGATCGGCGCGCTGCGGGCCATCGGAGGTATGTCCGCGAATTTGATCAAGCCTGCGCTTTGTTGACGGCGGTTCGCAGGCGATGCGCCCATGCTGCGAGAATTCGAGATCTCATGCTCGAACTCGGAGCCGGTCCTCTACAACGACTGGAAATGGCTTCCGTCGGCGCCTGCCTCGACGTCTTACGACATCCTTGCCCTGCGGACTCTGACCCTCCAGCATGTGCCCTTCCAGTGGTCCTCGCCCATGTTCCGCAACCTCCACCATCTCACCCTCCGCAGCCTGCCAACCGTCCACATCTCCCTCGACCGCATCCTCCACATCGTCGCCGCGAACCCGAGCCTCCAGTCTCTCGCGCTCCATTTTGCCTCCCCCAACCCTCCCGTCTTACCGCTCAAGCCCGTGACGCTGCCACATCTCAAGGGCCTCAACTTCAGCGGCCACTACCTGCTCGCCAACCTTGTTGACGTCCTCGTCCTCCCTGTCCTCGATACCCTCATCCTTGACATCGAGGCACGCGACCCGATCGAAGATACCCTCACCTCGCTCCTTACCCGCTCCGGGAACCCTCCGATCACCCGGCTCTCGCTCTCTTACGGCACGCACACCGGCCCGCACACAGGCTACTATTGGGTCAGCGGCCCCGGCGTCGCCTCCTGGCACTTCCTCTCTGAGCTGGACAGCCTCCGCGCTCTGCACGTCGGCGCCGCGCCGTTCGAGCCCCTCCTCGGCACCCTCGGCGCGCCTGACGAAGACAACGGGCAGGACCGCTGGGTATGCCCGCGCCTCGCGACGCTCGCCCTCCGCGGCTGCCACGCGCACGGGACGGGATCGCGAAGCTCGTCCAGATGGTCGACGCACGGAACCCGGACGGCGGCGGCCCTCCCGCGTTCGGGGCGTCGTCCCCACGCGTCTCCGCCGGCTCGAGCTCTACGACTGCTCGGCCGTGGGCCCGGATGTCGTGGAATGGCTCAGGTCGCGGATAGGGCCGGATGATGTGGTGTGCCCTGAGCCAAGCTCGGAGGGGTACATTGGCCGGTTCGTGCTCGTGCAGTAATAGGGTGGGAGAGACCCGAGGGTGCAGATCTAAGTCCTTGAGGACGCTGTTGGTTCCGTTGGTTTGTCGGTAGTGTTTTGTTTGTTTTGTGTGTGTCACGCGAGCTTTGTTGCATCATGATATCTATGTGTCAAACGTATGTAGCGTTAGTCGTAGTTATATCCCCCTGGTTTGGTGTAATAAACCGAGAATCGATGAGCCTGGTTTGGAGCCGCTTTTTCATGACATATGATTGATGTGGTCTTTGCGTATGCGCCTTGGCTTCTTTGGTTGAGGGATTGCAGCAGATACCCTTGATCGGCATTTGACAAGCGTTCAATCCCCGAACTATGTCAT
>NW_025954824.1:0-11549 GCF_022376455.1 Epithele typhae | reverse complement strand
TGTACACCGTTCCAGACGGTCTTATCTGGGGACTTGGCGCCGCGGAGAGAATCGACGATCACGAACATGCGCGTGTCGAGGTCGAGCCGGACAGTGACCCAATGCCGTGATTGTGGAAGATGCCATGGGATGATTATTTGACCATGCCCTTGTTACCGAGCTTGCGCAAAGCTTTTCGCAGCACGCGTTCCGATGTCTTCTCCTGGAGCACAAAGGGACAGAAGCCAGTCTGGGTTACGACTATTGGACGGCTCTCCGGGTCAAGAGTGGCATTTAGGACTTCGACACAGTCATTCAACGATTCGTCGTTGACCATATTGTCGCCGAGTATTCGTTGACACCGTGCCAACAGGTCCGAATTCAGAGCGGCGGCCTCGTACCAGTGCACTCGGACGAAGTGCTGAAGATCGCGTTGGTACGACGAAGGCGAGTTTTTCCGACAATAGTTGAAGCCTTTGACCCAGACATCACGAGCATTCCAGATTTCAGACATCGCCCGCCAAGTGGTGGCCGCCCAGGCGGGAAAAAGGACTTCTGGGGCAGCAGGGTGGATGAGCGAGCGGGGCGTCCGTCCTGAAGCGCGATTTTGGAATCCGCAGGTATGGTGAAGTTGCGATGGTCGAGCTCCCATATGAACGACGGGTAGGTGCTCGGATCGGTGGGGGGAAGATGTGAGGTTCGCACGGAGCCGGTCATGCCGCGAAGAGAAGGCGGAGGGGGGTGGGTAGGAACGTAGTCAAGTAGCTCCGCGATCCGAATATCCTCGGGGGGAAACAAGAGTGTCTTCAGGTTGGATGGTATGTCGACCGTATTCAATGTCGGCCACGTCGCTATTTGGAGGTCTTCTGGAACCCAACGAAACGGCTCCAGATGGACACAAGGCGTAGGTTCTATGGATGTTTCAGTGGAGTGAGAACGCATCAACATTACCAACACACCTGTGAAACCGTGTGACATTTTGTTTATGGAGCAATGAACTACACGTTGGGAGCGGGCAGTGTTGCAATCCGGGGCTTGTGGAAGCGTGGCAGAAAGACTTGCGTCACATGGTCACGCGGTCGTTTGGGCGCTAAACGCGGGCATGTGACGAGACACGTAGGCGAACTTGAACCGCTCAACTGCACTCTGTCCAACCGCCAAGTCTTTGCCCATCCCCTGCTGCTTGCATCCACACTTCGACTAGCTTCCACATCCAGTCTGTCTACGAATATGTCTGGCGACACATCGACATCCTTGCCTGAACCGGTACAACAGACGCTTCGCCGCCACGCGAGCGCAATCCACTATGCCCTCCGCCACCTCCCCCGAAGGCCACCACTCCACGGGATGTTTTGCAGCGGTGGGAAGACGGCTTGAAGAGTGCGGTGCAGGCAATCAGTGAGATATATCCCGACCATCACGCGAATATCACCATTCTGCCGAAGCTTGTACTCGGCGCGCTATACGAGTACGACTACGCCAGCTTCGTGGCCGAACAAGGTGTGCCATACGTTCCCAATCCTTGGAACGTCCGGGCGTTCGGGAAGGAGGATCCCCAGGAGGAAGGCTTTCCCTTCAGCTACCCCATTTCCGGCGATGACGACTGGAAGATCGGCTTCGTGCCCCTGAAGGACCTACAAGATGGTTGGGTTTTCGAATGTAAGTCGCTTCCGAACCTGCAGCAATCTTTTGAGCTAACGGTAATGTTAGGGAAAAGCGGAAAGGAGACGCGAGGTAAGTCCTAGACCTATCGTTATGCCGTTTTTTAATGTATTTGTTCAGATGCTGCCGTCCTCGACTCACAATTGGGTTGCAGTGGGGACGATATCAAGGATGCGCCGCCGCCATCTGCTGCGGAGCAGCTGGAGAAGCGTCGACGGGCGAAGGGGAAATCCGTGGCACGGTCCCCACAACCCAGTGGCTCAGGTGGAGACGGTGGGTTCATAGACGGCCCGCCTTCCCGCCTTGTCTTATACCTCCTTTGCAGACGGTAGCCACGTCCAGGATGTCGTCAAGCGGGGACGCACCCCTGGGCGTGATGGCCAGGCGAAAAGGCCTGCGCGTGCCCAGCAGTTGGACTACGTGTCTCCCCCCGACACCAGTAAGTCTTCCATGAACCGTCACCATATCATCTGACTCTTCGTCCTCAACAGACAAGAAGCGCAAACGGCGTGGTGCAGAGAGCGACGGTTCGTACGCAGTGTTCAGATCGGAGCTGCAACTAACGCTCGTTTCTTAGATGGTTCAGTGTCCCCCAGCCCACCGGTGAATCCTCGCGGGCCTAACAAGCGGCTTGTGCGGAAGCCGTCGAGGACCCCGAGCATGGCCTCTCGAGCGACATCCCATTCTAAATCTCGTGCAACATCTCCGGCGACATCTCGGCCGTCCTCTCGCGCGTCCTCTCGCGCATCCTCTCGGATGACATCTCGCGGCACGTCTCGTGCTACGTCTCGTGCCGCATCGCGTGGGACGTCTGGGGGTCAGGCTCGACAAAAGAAACGCCGCAGTACCAGAAAGCAGAAGGCAAGTCCTTTTGTGCATCACGAGAGGTACTTTCCCCCGCCAGTTCCTATCAGCCAATTCAAGACATACTACCCGCTGGCGACGCTGCCGCAGGTAAGTCGGTTTTGTGATAAATGCCTTCCTATATTCACCTAATCCCCCGTGCAACTTGCAGGATATGAAATGCGGCCCCTGCAAGCGGCATGGAACACCATGTCAGTTTTGGCCTCTGGGGGGCACGGCATGTGTGTGCTGCCGGGACCGACGCGTTGCATGTGACGTCGTCCCGGCCATCGCAGGCGGGTATCCAACATCTGTCCTCGTCCGCACCCGCATGCTTCGCGTGGGGATTATGACGGCCAATCCGAACGTCTTCCGCGATGTGACGTTGTATTCGAGGAAGTGGCGCAATGCACGGAAAGACGATACCCCAACCTGGATCAGATATCTCTCTGAGATTTGGAGGGTTGCAGGCAAAGAAGAGCACGAGGCGGCACAGAATCGCACTCGACCCGACACATTGGAATTCCGGGACAACGGCTTCATTCCGTACCCTGTAGGCGCGGTTACGCTCGATGACACAGATGTTGCGCCAGTGAGTATGGGATCATGCTATACCCGGTTGGTGCTGATTATATCTCAGGGGGATCCGGAATGGAACCCCAACGACAGGAACAAGCCGAAGGGGCGGCTCTACAACGACAGCGATGACGAGGAGGGCTTTTGTAAGTCACGATAATCGAATCGGTCGTTAACAAACTCATGCTATGTATTTTAGTTGAAACCGAAGAAGAATGGCTGGAGCAGCTGCGTAAAGGTGGGACACAGGCGCACCGAACACACGGCCACGAGCGACTGATGTTATTCATTCACAGCGAACGAACCGCAGGGCGAAAATGCTGGTATGGAAGACATTGCGCAGCCGCCGCGCCCTCGCAAACGGGCGCGAATCCGCAGCCCGGATGTGGAGAGCGAAGAAGATATGGAGGCGGAGAGCGCGCTGCCAGGACCCTCCGTAGCAAGGTACAACATTCCATCTCGAGTCCCAGGTATGCGACAACGTTTCGATATTGAAGGTGTGTTAACTAAACGCAGGACGCGATTTCTTCGCGATTCCAGAGTCCACCCTGCCCTCTGTCGACGGGCACAAGCGTTGGGAAGGCAGAGCAGCATCGCGGCCAGCGACCATGGCCGACTTGGAGGCGATTCGCACTGAGATTGCCAACAACAGCGAGCTGGTGCGACGCACACTTGCACAGAACCAGGGGCTTCAAGAGGACGTTGCCGCGTTGACTGCCAGAGTCCTAGAGCTAGAGCAAGTCAACCATACACTGATGACGGCGCCGACGCTTCTCTCGCCTTTCGTGTTCGATGCGACGGCGGACTTCAACGAACCGCCCCCCTCCACCCCCCATTTTATGACAAATTTCGACGCAACTCTGCCCGCTCCCACCCCGTCTTTTCATAGTCTGCCCCCACCTCCGAAATCCGCGGCCACGACACCTCCTGTATCATTGTCTGCCGCCTCGCCACCCGTGCCCCCTCACACTACGATCCCCGCACCTCTTTTCGCTCTGCCCAGTGCATCGGCAGGCCCAATTATACCCGCACATGGTAGCGAAGATCGGGCACGACCAACTTCTCCCTCACCATCGCCGCTAATTCCGAGGTTGTTGATGGTGGTTCCTCGACTGCCATCATACGCATCGTCTTCGTCGGACGAGAAAGCGGAGGAACACGCCTCCAGCTGCGCCGGCGCAACATCGGACAGGGCGTCGCATATGCCCATGGAACTTAGCCAGCGGTCTCCTTCACCGACGGGATCTGGGGAGCGGGCGGTGCCTGTTCCTACACATGAAGGTTCGTCATCGGAGAGCTTTGAAAACGTTTGCAACTTACCCGATCCTACAGGATCCACTGCGCTGCATCGGGAAAGCGCGGAACGGCACGAATCACCCTCCGATCGACTCATCGGGCCACGCCTCCCTCCATGGCGTATAATTGAAGACAGTACCGCGGTATTGGCGACTCGAGCAACGTCGGAGGTGCCTCTCGGTAGGGACAAGGACATTGCGATGGAAGGCCATATGCCCATGAGACAACGGCGTAGGTCGGCGTAACTTTAATTAGCATATTGTATTCTACACTCGCGCGTTCAGAAATGTGTCACGCAATCGAAAGTTGGAGGCGCTATGTTCAAAATATGTGGGCCCAGCCTCCAAACAATGATTGGACGTGCGCGCTCGGAGTGCCTATGCGCACATACCCCGGCGCTCGGAGTGCCCACGTCCACATACCCGCGCTCGGAGTGCCTACGCCCATCAGACACGGGCGCTCGGAGTGCCTACGCCCGCAGACCGGGCGCTCGGAGTGCCTACGCCCATACCCGGGCTCGGAGTGCCCACGCCCCATCACACGGGCGCTCGGAGTGCCTACGCCCATCAGACGCGGGCGCTCAGCCTCAGTGTACCCACGACCCTCAAGGAACGTGGTCGCATCGTGGGGCGCGGTGCTCCCACACATAGCTAAAGGTTGGCGTGTCCACATTGCCTCTCCGTGTGCTTCCCATTCCCCCCCTCCCCCCCACCATGGAGGACGCGTTCTTAAACCAAGCTCACCGCCTCCTCCCAACTTATGTACGCGCTCGTCTGAATCACCACAGCCGGTTCCCCAGTCAACCGTACCCACCGGAGATATGTCATGAAGGCGACGATATAGTGCTGCATGAAGGTTGTGTTCGAGCTGCTGATGTCGTGGCCCTTGCCATTCGCAACACTGGTATGTGCGACTTCATATATAATTAGTCACCTCCTCATATTGCGGTAGTCAAGGTGCCCTTCAAATTGGAGGCGTTCGCAAAGTCAGTGCCTAGGGCGCACGGTTGCCCAAGCTGGGAAGAAATTGAAGCCCGGAACCGTGCTTTCCCTGTGCCGTTGCCAACAGACTCTGGAATTCCAGCGGCGCAAAGAAATGCAGCTGTAGTTGAAGACGAAGACGAACGCGTGCTAGCTTGGGTACTCCCAGCTATCCTCACAACAGCTCTGCAGGTGCGTCGTTCCAACATTGACCACAACACAATCTGACTGTGTGCAGAACGAGCTCAATGCGGCCAACGACAGGATAAGACATCTCTTTCAACCACCCAGCGATGATAAGTTGAACTGGCGTCTTCACACCACCCATTTCCGGAAGTGCAAGAACAATGGGGCTGGTATATGCGATATTGGACCGTTCAAGATATCACCATTTACCAAGCACGATGTAAGCAATATTGCTTTTGGAACCTTCATATTATTTTAACAGTGCTTGTAGATCTCAAATGTCCAGGCTAGTGCGAACTGGAAACGCCCAGAAATTACTCAATGGGTGCAAGATATTCAACGGCCTGGGGCACTTTTGGACGCACTTCTGAAACTGCTCCATCCTGCACAGTGGAGTGTTCTACAAGCTCACTTCCATTCCCACCTTGGATGTCAAACTTCCTGGCCAGTCACAGGGATCGCACTGCAAATCATCCATGACCGTATAACCCCATACCATGTTGATATCAACAGCTTCACCTCCATGTTCGATCTACTTGTAACTCTGGGTACATATGGAACTGATGGATACCTTGGCCTCCGTGGTCTGGGCTGTTCCTTCTGCTATTCCCCTGGTACTGTTGTCCTATTACTGGCGAACCTCATAGAACATGGAGTTCCCCAGGTGAATGGTTGCCGTACAGTTATGTCCTGGTACAATAGGAGGGAGATGATAAAGGTCTGGTCAGAAGGTGGACTTCCAGCATTTGATGTGACTATGATACCCAGGTTAGATGATGTGTTGGATATTCTAGCGATGTAGAGAAATAGCTACAAACTTTTGCTGTCCATGAATTGTTGCTACTAAGTGTTGGCGCCCCACGAGGCCTCTTTGATGCGGCATCTTCATCCATATTTGCACGTCGTTTCTTCTTGTGTTGTGGCACCTTTGAATGACTGACTGGCTTTGACATAGGTGTTGTTGAGACTTCATCAAAACCATTCTCGCCACCATCTCTAGCTGCCTTCATCTTTGCTGCAGGGACTGGGAGCCTGTTGCTTCGTCGGGTAGGGGCTGCCACATGCAATATAGATTGCACAGACGATGGTATGGGGGGAGGTTGTGCAGATCCAGAAGCAACTGAGTTCCCATTATTCTCCACTTCAGCCCGCCTCCTAGGAACAGGCCGAGGCTTTGGGGGGTGACTGGTAACAGCTGGGTGGTATGCATTTGCGAATGTTTCCAGAGCAGACATCCTTGTAACAAAGGAATTGTCGTCTGGCAGAAGAGTGGTCTGGCCCAGAGTGCAAAACTGGAAGTGGTCGAGCGTGAAGCTGGGGATGAGGGTTTCCTCTTCGTCTGGGATGAATTCGTTTAGAAACTGTAGGTCCCGCATTAGCAGTCCGATGGCGAGGCAGAACTGCTGAACCTGTATAGGTGTTCTTGTTGTCTGCACAGATTCCTTGCGAAGCCAGTCCAAGAGAAGACCATATGCACTTTCGTCGCGATATAGCAGCCCTCCAACATATCCGTTCGAGTTGTTCCATGTCGCCCAAGGTGCAGACTCGTTTGGTGGCACATCGACCTGCACATCCAGCTGTGTGGGTGTCTTTATCAGTTTATAGCCATCATTTACAATAATTGGCCTACACCACTGTGGACCCTGGTTAGCATGTCTTGGTAGGGTTGTGCATACCCGCTCTGTAAAGACTTGAGGAAGTTGGACCTTGCATTTGGAAAGGCCATTTTCAGAGCGTGAGATGGAGGCAGTCGACGTTCGTCAATGTTGCCATCACTGAGAGCTGAAGGGGACGCTGGAAGGTCATGGGGTTGGGCATCACTGAAAGAGACATTGCTGATGTTTGCCACAGCAGCTTCCACTGCATTTGTGTCGTCGTCGTCGTTGTCGTCAACAACACCATCGCTGTGGGGATGTGGATGCTGCTGTTCCCCTCCTAGTTGGGAGCCTTCGGGGAGATCCACTTCCTCATCGCTCGAAGACATGTGGGGAATGTGAATATGTTCTCCATCGTCGTCGGACGGACCATCTTGGAGCGTGGTCGAGTGTTCCTGCTGTCTTGTCTGCTGTTTTTGCCGGCGTTTCCCCTTTGCCTTGGCCCTTTTGAGTGATGCATTCTCAGTGACTTGTCGGAGGTTGGTCTCGGGCTGTGTTGGCTGTTTCAATGTTCTATATGTAGACTCCTTCAGTGTTTCTGAGCCCCGTGACCCAGCCCACACAAGTCGTAGGTGAAAGCGGCCTTCTGGTGGGAAGAAACGGCTTCCTGGATCCAAACCAGTGGAAGCCTCATCAATGGAGTTCAAAGATGCCAAAGCTATGTTCTCTCTTTGAATGATGAGCTCCGCCCACTCGATCAGGTCTGCATCACTGATTTGCTGTAACGTTTTCAGGATAAGGCTGAGCTTTGGGGTGTACCAGCCCAGGCCAAAGACGTTTTGCAACTCCGCAGCGAGAATTCGCCAAGGTGGGTGGTGGACGGACCGTGTCCCATGGCCCATGGCCAGGTCTATTTTAAATCAGGCTATATGACCTATTGTGACAAAGTTGTGGCTCACCGATATGGATGTTGAACCAGGCTGTCATAACAGTCTTGATGTTCAGACCCCCTCGCCACTGTTCAGCAGTTGGCATGAACAATACCGGCAAATTGTCACGCCACTCAAACGGAACATCTCTTGGTTGAGAAGGCTTTGACGCCTTCACTTTGATCTGATCCCATACACAGTATTAGTTGAAGTGTCCTACAGAATGCTGCTGCACTCACCCCAGAAGTCTTTCTGTATGAATCTGGTGTCCCTCCTCCAGAATGGAATGAAATAGAGAGGAGAGAACCTCAAAAGGTCCATCGTCCCATTTGGGATGTTTGTCAGGTTCTGGCCAACGAGGTCCATTCTCCCCTCTCACAGAGCTTTGTTCAAGTATGTTGTCACAGAGGACCTGGTATGCATGTCAACTGCCATCTTTGGAACTTAAATGGGGCGGACTACATACACCAAATGTCTGATCTGTCCATTGCTGTCCCGTCTAAGGCCATACACAAAGCAAGGCATGTTGCCATTTGCCATGAGGTATTCAACGACGTCCTCCATCGTGCGAGCAGCATTCTTCTCTTGCCCATCTAAAATGCCTATTGTGGGCCAAATTCTCAAATATGATTTCGTTACTCACAGGCGTTTCTCCTCATCAGTCCCACCATCATTCCTAAGCCTGTGCTCAAGCTCCTTCCAAGGCTGCTTCTCTTCCTCAGACAACTCTTCCCACATCCTGCTGGCTATAGCAGATGCGGCACCAACAGAGGTGTCGTTCTGGTCCTTCCCATGGACCCAATGGCCTCCTTGGTATCTGGATCCTCTCTCACAGCCAGTATGCAGTCTTCTTCCGGCTTTGGTGAACTTTGGGTTTTGGGTTTGAGTGCGAATGGTGTTGTTGTTGCCGAACCAAGTCTGTACCCTCTGACAGACACATGAGCGAATGTAAACATGCGAGCCTCAGAATTCATCCCACCTGCACAACAAATGCTCCAAGAACTTTAATGTTAGAGCTTTGCCCACGACCCTCAATGAGCGCCGCTGCAACTTCTTGTTCGATGTGTCGTCGAATGGTTGCGTTTCCTGCCACCCATTCTGCACATTTTGATGTGAGATAATTTTCTCGCTTTTAGTCCATATCCATGGACAGAAGTTGTCCTCAGTCGCAGGAAGAGCCATCAGAATGATGGAAGACGATTCGAAGGATGATGTGAAGTTTGAGGTAAGCAAGGGTGTCTCTGAAAGGTGTGATGTGCTGGATCCTCACAGTGCCCAGCCATCATAAAATTGCTTCAATGACGCCCATTTCAGCGGCTGGCAACCAAGATAGCGCCTTAGCAGAAGAATGTGCTTGAGCTCTTAGCGTGGCCTTTCTCTGCCAACTACACTACGTCGTCTTCATAGTGCTCACCTCTTTCAGTCAACACCAACAGCAATGACCATCGACCGAGTAGATTACAACAGGCGGTTCCGTCCTGCCCCAAAACTCGAAACAACCACAAATGGGCGTCGTGGCCATCGCCAACGGACAGGGAGATTTCCTCAACCAGCGCCGCCAGAACTCACCTGATTGGCACCCAGTGTTGGAAAGCGTCAAAAAATTGCGCACGAAGGAACTTCCTCCGAGCTAGATGGATTGGGTGGGGAATTCTTTCTCGGGCCAGTTCAGGACATTCCCACAAAGCCTAAGAAGAAGTACAAGGTGGGCAATTTCATCGAGGAGGGCAATCAATGCTCACCAATGCACTCAGACCCAACGAGAATTCTAAGAAGATTTCAAACTTCGAAAAGCGAAATACATGGGTATTCTGTTTAATGCCTACGCTGGACCCACCAGCAACTGTTCCTGTGGCAGACCTGCCCTCTGGAGATGCACGGAGTGTCTTGGGCGCCCAGCTTTATGTGGCCCATGTTGTAGACGCAAGCACATCAGCCTTGTAACCACCGGATTGAAAGATGGAAGCAAAATCACTGAGCCAACGCCTCCCTCTATGACCTCCGAATGCAGATCCACTGTGGACATGACAGTAACCCCTGCCCATCTCTTGTGAAGTGCCAGGTGCGCTTCCCTGCGAACTGAGAATGCCGCGTCAATGCCCAACACAGATGTGTTTTCAGACCCACAAACGAACATGACAATGAGGATGACGAAGAAGATGAGCCCGGATACACGCCTTTGAGATCATCCAGAATGGGAGGATGAGGAGGCCACCCTAGATGACGACGGTACTGAAGTTACAACTTCTTCCCAACCTCCCCCCCAGATGCTCCTTCAGATCTCACTATCCCCACATATCATGGTGAACGCACCATCTCAGTGATCCACACCAACGGCCTCCATCGCCTTCATTCACCTTCTGTCAATGCCAGGGGCGGACCCAGAAGACGAACAGCTTTTAGAGCTGGGCTTCTATCCTGCATCTTCACGACGAGTCAGGACCGTCTACCAATGGACCTACTGAAAGACTTCTCACTTACAAACCGGCAATGCAAAGTATCGGCTATGAGCTACCACAAATATCTATGTCGCAAGACGGATGGGGCATTCTATGGCGATCTTGCAGTAAAGAAACTGTTCTTTAATATACTTCGCTTGGCTGATTGCTCACTTTATAGCTCGGGTATAAGGGTCTGCTCCGAACGTCCAGCAGCATCGTGTCCTTTTTCACACCATGCGATCAGGGTTTGGCCACTCAGGGGTCGAGCCTGGGCCTGGGGAACTTGCAATCAAATGTCCGGGGTGCCTAAGGGGGGAGAGAACACACCACCAGGATGGGCAGAAGACCCCAAACGGTACGTCCCCCTGCCGCACACGTGGTGAAAATGACCTGCAATGTGGCCGATGGCATCTAAGTGTGCTTTTCACTGATGGGCATGGGCACTCCGAGCGCCCGCACTGATGGTGTGGGCACTCCGAGCGCCCGTATATGATTGCCAGAGGTACTCCGACCTCCTGTGTTTAGTGGCCCATGGCCCCAATTCTATGGATTGCGACCCTTCTGAAGGGGACTTCTATTCAACACAGCCTGATTTGACTGTTCCAGTTGCCAATATCCAGCATCCCTCGTTTTCGACGGCAACTTCTGTGCACAACACATGAAGATGGCCTCTGAGTCTGGTGATGTTTCTTTGATGGATGGCAAGATGCACATGGTCGGCCAGGCGCCATATAAAGCTCACCTCGCTGACGCGCTTGCACGAAATGAGCCAGTGGGTTGAACTTATGCTCTGATGGTTCTTTGATGGCTGAGAAAAAACATAAATTAGCGGCCTCGTTCTACCTGCAACTCACATCGTGCAGCATTGGAGTCCCACAACACAAAAGACCATTTGGATGTCACAGGCATAGGGGCGGCTGCGTGTTCACGGCATGGGGTATTTGTGCCCCACTCTGCTGTCGACTTCCAGCGTGGAGAAGCGTATGTTTTTAGCTATACGATACGTCGCACGACTGATATGATCCACAGTCAACGCAACATGGACTATTCTGTCAACTGGGC
>NW_025954823.1:0-11577 GCF_022376455.1 Epithele typhae | reverse complement strand
TGAAGGCAACGCGGATGAGGTGGGGGAAAGGCGAATGAGGCAGGCGTAGCATGAGAGCAGACAAGGGTGATGTGGAGCAGCGAAGGAGGAGGAGGGCAACGCGCATGGAGGGCAGCATGAGGTGGAGCCAGGGGACAACATAGAGGAGGTGGGCAACATGAAGGGTCTATCCAAGATGAATGAGGTGCAGGAGGAGGATGGGGTCGATGTGGGCAAGAGCTCTAGGTGGGGGAGGTGACGCAGGGAGCACTGGAAGGAGCGGGGGAGAGTACTCACGGGGGGAGATCAAGGTCACGGGGGCTCACCATGACCCCACAGAGCGGCCACACATGCAAGGGTGATGACGCCGTGTGGACAGGGTATTGGGTGACGTAGGACAGGCAGGGGATGTGGGCGACGCAGGCTGTGGGTGAGGGTGACGCGAGCAATGTGGGTGAGACGGGAGATGCAGGAGACGCGGAGGTAGTGGTGGGCAATGCGAGGCAGATCCAGAGATGAGGTGGAGGGCAACGCGGGGCGGAGCAAGCTGGGGGCAATCTGAGGTTGGTGATGTGGCAAGGGGGAAAGCGGACAAGCATGAGCACGAGTGCAAGATGGGCAAGGACGTTCAGGGTGGGGAGCACTCACCTGGGGAGATTGGGACGACAGGAGCTCACCGCAATCCCACAGAACGGCGGCGCACAATGATGGCACAGAGATGGAAGATCAGGTAATGTGGGGCAGGTGGAGGACGGTAGGCGATGCGTGGGGCTACGGGTGCAGGGGATGGCGTGGTGGGTGACGTGGGTGGACATGGACAAGGTGCGATGTAGAGGCAAGATGGGCGAGGGCGAGGCGAAGAAGGCGAGGTGGACGAGGGCAACGCGGACAACGGAGACGAGTGTGAGCGTGGGACGGGCAAGGGCGTTGTGGGTGCGGCCAGAACCTAGGAGGAGAAGGGGACACAGGAGCAGAGGGGGCAGGAAGAACTGAAGTACTCACCAGAGGAGGCCGCGGGAGCTTGCCGTGACAGCCACGCGTGCGAGCACGATGGCGCCGGGTGGACGGAGGAGCAGACGATGCGGGGCTGGCGAGAGATGTTGACTTCAGGTGTATCGAGCTTGAGGAGCTTAAGGTTCTGCTCCATCGGCGTCGAGACAGGGTGGCAGTCGGACATGTTGTACTTGTCCAGAATGTCGAGCGTGTACTGCCGCTAGCTGAGGGTGATGATTTTCTGGTTGTAGTTGCGTTGGATTTCCATGCCGAGGATGAAATGTGTATCGCCGAGGCGAGTAACCTTCCAGCGCTCATTCATGGTGTTCTCGAGCTCGTCGATGAGGTCTGTGCTTAGGGAGAAGATGAGCATGTCATCAACGTACACAGAGGTGACGATGAGTGTGCCGTTCACGCGCTTGTAGAAGACGGCGTGATCAGTGTTGCAGTGCTTGAACCTGAACACTTCAAACAGCTCTCGGACCTTCTGTACCACTCGCGGTTGCCTTGCTTGAGCCTGTAGAGAGCCTTGCGGAGGTGCCAGACGAGACCAGCTTGCTCGCGAAATCCTTCAGGAATCTCCATGTAGATTTCTTTGTCCAGGTCGCTGTTGAGGAAGGTGGACTTGACGTCGAGCTAATGGATGTGCCAATTGTGCTTGGCAGCGAGGGCAAGAAGGAGGCGGATGGTGCCGTACTTGCTGACAGGTGTGTACGTTTCGTTGTAGTCCACTCCAGCGGTCTGCATGAATCCCTTGGCGACGAGTCGAGCGTGGTAGCGAATGGGGTTGCCATCCACATCACGCTTGAGCTTGAAAACCCACTTTGATTGCACGACCCGGCGTAAGGCTGCTTGAGGGTCCGGCTCACTTCGCGGGTAGAGCTGCAATGATCCGGAGCCGTGAGCCGGGGATCACGAGCCGGGCGGCTCCAGCTCTTTCCAGCTCCAGCTCCCAGCGGCTCCAGATCAAAGGGGCTGCAAATTGGTGGATCTGTGGCTCGATCCACGGATTATCCGCAGATTCTCAAGCATTATGTGTATATATACTACAAAAGCTATGTCAGTCAAAAGCCATTTGAAGCAGCTTTCTAACGATAAAACATGTGTGTTATTCGGTGTAAAAATGACCGAGATATTGATACAATACTACTTCCTTTCACTTGCAGTGCTTTTGGCGCCTGCATCTGGCGTCTGCCCGCGGGAATCCATCCTGATTTGGCAATGTTCGGATTCGAACGCGGCGTTTCGCGCGTCACTTGCCTGCCTCTATCCTTGCCCTCCACTTATCCTCCACCCTCAATCGATGCGGCGTCATCGCGCGCGTGCGCAGGTCCGTTATGAAGCCCAGGAGTTGTGTCATGGGGTCGCGGTGAGCTCCTGCAGCCCAGATCTCCCTCAGTGAGTCCTCCACTGCCCCCACTGCCTCCCGCATTGCCTCCCTCTTCCCCACACTGGCAACCCCTGCAGTCCCGCTCCCTGAACAACCCTTGCCCTTGCCCTTGCCCTCTCCACCTCGCCTGCGCCCGTGTCGTCCGCATCATTACTGAGTCGCGCTTGCGCTCGCTGGCCCTCACCTGCGCCGCCCGCTTTCCCCCTCATCAACCTGTCGCCCGGGTTGCCCGTTTCGCCCACCATCCACCTCTCGCCCTCGCCCCCCCGCGTTTTGCCCACCACCATCTCTGTGTCGTCCTCAGCGACGTCTCACCCGCGTGACGCGCGTCGCCCTCGCCTGCAGCCCACGTCCCACGTTGCCAAATCTGTCCACGCCCACCTCCGCGTCTCTCTCCCCCACCTCCGCCGCGTCCCTGCCCTCCGCGTCCTCCTCTCTGCGTTCCACCTCCCCTACACCCGCAGCCCCGTCCCCCGCCTACTCGTCCCCCGCGTCCCTGACCTCCCCGTCGTCCTCGTCCGCATCGCCTAGCCCCGCATTGTCTCCCGCCTTGCACCCTCATCGCGCCCGCGTCACCCGCCCTCGGCCACTACGCGATCAAGTACGGCTGCGTCGACACGCGGCGACTGGCTCTGGCCCGCACTGTGGATTCTCCCTGTCGATGCGTTCTCCACCCCCCACATGTCCCCGCGTCGCTGCCATATCCCCTGCAGCTCGTACGCCTCCCCCGCGTCGCCTTCATCCGTGTCGCTGGTGCCCGCGCCATCCGCCGTGTCCTCGCCTTGCCCCGTCTTGCCCTCGCTTGCCTCCGCGTCACTCCTACGTGAACTGCGTCGCCATTGTCTCGCCCACACGCGCCTACTCCGCACCACCCCCCTGGCCCGCATTGCCCACGCGTTGCCCACTGTGTTCCCATCACTAGTGTCTCCCATTCTCGCCCGCTTCTTCCGCATTGTAGTAGTATACACTGTTTCTAGAGTAATTATCTGTCAATGAAATGCCTTTAAATGATCATGAATGCATTGTGACAGCTTGTGATAACACAATTGAGGCAGAAGAATCCGCAGAAACAGCTGATCCACACTGAGCCACAGAGTGAGGCTCAGTTGGAGGCTCGATCCGCAGATTGCGGCTCCGGCTCTCGCGGATCTGGCTCTTCCAGAGGATCTGATCCATGCAGCTCCAGATCAAGCCTCCGGAGCGGCCATGATCCAGGGATAAGACACCGGATCATCCGTGGATCAATCCGCATGCAGCCTTAACCCGGCGATTGGTGGGGCGTCCGACCTCGTCAAAGAGCTTCATGCGAACGAACTGGCCCATCTCCTCAGCCATCACAGCACCCCACATGTCCACATCATGGCGGGACATGGCTTCGTGGTAGGTCTTGGGGTCATCGGAGTCGAGAGTGGATGCGTGTGCGTGCTCTTCATCAGTGTCATTGTCATTGTCATGGAGCGTGAAGTCCTCGGGTTCTTCTGCTTTCTGTGCAGGGTCCTGTGGAGCAGGGTCATAATCCTCCCCTTCACCGTCAGCTGCACGCCGCACGTACGAGGTCTTGTGGTAAGAGGGGTTGTCCTCAAGACGAGTCAGGGCTCGACCATATGTAGGGCGTGTAGAGCGGCGAGTTCCAGGCGCTGGAATTGTGTAGGGAGCAGGGATGCGAGGAGCAGTGTTGCAACGCACGTGATTTGGAAGAGTGGAGTGAGGGAGAGGGTCAGCTAGTGGGGGAGAGGTTGCAGGTGGAGATGTGGGAGCATTGGCGTCCAGAAAATGCCACCCATCAAAATTGCTTAATATACACAAGTGCTGTGACTCTGAAGTTTCTGGCCTTCAGCCACCCATTGTTGCTGATATTCAGCATATTCTTCTCATACTTGAGCTTGTCTCCAGTTTTTATACCATCATGATACCAGATTTATCTAGATTTATCCACTATTCTGGCTGTAAAGTGATTGTTATCATAATAAACAACTCCACACAGCCTGTACCTCTCCCCATCAGGCAACTTGATTTCTGTCTCTATGTTTACATTAATCAACCTGGGAATTAGATACAAAAATGGTGGGCTGTGGTCTAGATAGTTATAGTTTTTGTACATAGCAGCATCACACTCTAAACAAACTCTGTCTGAACTCTGTTCTATAGACACTGAAAGCCACTCTGAGACTAACAGCTTTCAATGAAGACCCATACCTTTAGGGTGTTCTCTTCTGTGATCTATAGAAAACACCCAGGAGGATTCTTTGGTGGTGTATTGAAGGTTGCTTGCATTGCATTTAATCCAGGCAGAAGTGTACTCACACTGGGTGCAGCTGTATTCCATCTGCAGTCTAGGGATATCTGGAGTAAACAAATACCTTGCTAGTAAATATCCATCAATGCCTTCAGAGCCTTTGCAACCCAAACTGTCATCCAATGCACCAAGTATATCTCTGATCTGGTCACAGGCAAGCTGGGGAGTAAAACAGCCAGAGTTGACTTGATCAAACAACTCTCCAGCAGTTTGAAGCAGGGCACTTTTAGGTGCAATGTACTCGTTCCATACATTTGCATTCTCTTTGTGCACAGCCATTAGTATGGTCAGAATGCTGTCATAGGCACAGCTATAGTTGACACTGTCCCAGGGCAGGCCATTGAAAGGGCAGCCAGCAGAGAGATTGGTGGTTCTAGGTCGCTTGGTAGAGCTTTCAGCATTATCAGAGGCTTTGCGCTTCCCAGAAGGCTTTCCCACAAAAGTGCTCACTGCAGGCAAGGCCTGGCTAGTACGTGAGGAAGCGTCACCAGTGTCCCGCATTGATCACGCAGTCGTCGACGACCTCTTCGCAGTGAGTGTTGCACCATTGCGCCACAACGTTGAGGACATGAAGTTCGAGGCTGAGGCGAATGCCCGGGGCCACATAGGGGAGGGCTGCGGCGATCCTCAACTCGATGTTCTCGGGTGAGTACCGCACTGGCCACTCGAGCGTGTACACCCCAATGAAGTGGTTGGCAGATAGGTAGCCGCGGAGGGCATAGTGGCTGGTGGCACCTTCTAGGTGGAACGGTTGGGCAACCGGGTTGTAGGCGCGTAGGAGCTCCAGGCGGGGGGCGTCGTCCTCGTCCTTGTGGTCGCTGGAGGAGGCTTCTCCTCCTTCCGAGTCCGCGTTGTTGCCCATGTCTTCATCGTTGTCGTACGGAGTTGGGGCCTGGATCGGGACAACGAGTTTGTAGTGTACCTCGTCGTCCGCATAGTGGTGGACCGTTTGTGCGTTTGGGGATGGCATGGGTGGTGTCGGGGTGGTGTCGGGGTGGGAGGGCGAGAAAGTGGGGTATGGGACCCACGAGGTCCAAGGGCAGCGATCATGTCGAAGAGGGTCAACCCTGGCGTGGGGGTGGTCGGTTTCTCGTTGTCGTCTTCTTCTTCCACTGGTGACCCCCATTCCATGGCTGAACTCTCCATACCCATCCATCCTCCTGTGGTAGCACGCATCCGGTACTCCTCTTTTCCCCACGCTGCCTGGTTACGTTCGGCCTCGGTAGGGGTAGGTGGCGCTTGCTCGTACCGCGTGTGGTCCGTATGCTGTTTGCGACAGGGGAGGAGGTCCGCGAGAGCACATCCCACCTGGTAGGTGGCGAGTTGGTGAACCGCAAGTTCAGCACCACGGATGAGGAGGTGCATAGTGGCGCACGCAGCTCGCTGTGCATTCTCCTTGACTCGCGCCGGCCCCGCTGCTCGGTGAACGAACGTATTGGCTTCTTGATGGGTCTGGTAGGCGTCGGCGAAGATTCGATAGGTTTCAATGCAATGAGTGGCTCCTGGGATGTGTTCAGTGCGTACGCGCACTTGATCGTGAAGGTCAAGGTGTGCAATAACCCATCCGATGCGGAGACCAAAGGGGGCTGGGGCGTTGTTGCGGAGGAATGTGACCGGGAGATGTTGGTACGAGATGAGGGGTCTATCTGTAATAAACCGAGGGACGGTCCGTCCGGTGGTTGAGGCGAACAAGTGGGCGACGGGGGTAGTCCGCGAGCGAGTGGAGCATGAGCCCGGGGTGGCATTGCGGGTACGAGGTATGACTGCAGTGTTGCGAGTGCGAGAGCGGGTTAGATGTGAAGGGTAGGGGATGGAGGTTGGTTCAGAGTCGGTGCTTCCTTTTATATGCGTGGAGGATATCTGGTGCGTTGGTCAGGTGATGTTCTGGTTCCCAGCCCTTCCATGCGACGAGATAATAGAGCTTCGGCTTCAATCTGCTTCCCCGCAGTTGGTGCTTGAGGATTGCTTCAACCTCGTGTTCTTCTTGGCCTTCTATGAGGTCAGGTGGTGGTCTGGGCAGGTCTGGGCCGTGTTCTTTTGTCGTTCGATATGGTGTGAGCAGCGTGGCGTTGAACACGGGGTGTATCTTCTAACTGCGTGGAAGCACGAGTTTGAATGTGACTGGCCCCATGACTTCGGAAATAGGGAACGGGCCAAGTCGTTTTGGCGCCAATTTCCGATAGGGGTATGGAAGCCGGAGATTTGTTGCTTTTAACAGCACTTTGTCGCCCTTTTTGAATGTGATTGGGCGTGCTGGTGACCGTCGTGCCATTGCTGCGGCAGCCTGATTGTGCGCGGCGATTGTGTTTTCCTGATCGGCCTTGAGCTGTTTTAGCCGTTCTTGCGTGCTGGGATGTTTGAGATTGCTGCGGACCGTTCCTGCTATGTTTGGTTGGTACTCATAGAGTAGTTCAAATGGTGATTTTCCGGTCACTGAATGAGTGCGTTGATTGTGTGCGAATTCGAACTCCTTGAGGCGGTCAGCCCAGTGATCTGGGTCGTTCGCAGCGTAGATTCGTAGTGCTAGGTCGAGTTCTTGATTGACTCGTTCTGTCTGTCCATCCGTTTGTGGGTGATAAGCCGTGCTCATCGTTGTTTCGATTCCCATGGCCTTGTGTAATTCTTTGAATGCTTCTGCTGCGAACTGTGGACCTCGATCTGATATAATTTTGTCGGGGAGTCCGAAACGGCTGAAGACTTGTTCCCATAGGAGTTTGGATGCTCCCATTGCTGTAATGGTTTTCGTGCATGGTGCAAAGATCGCCATTTGGTGACGTCATGGTCGACAATCACTTGTACTGCATCAAAGCCGTTTGAAGGTGGGAGATCAGTGATGTAGTCCGTGGTGATTACTCCGAATGGTCGTGTATTGCCACTATGCGCGATGGGGATTAGGCCAGGTTTCGTTGGGTGTGTGTTGACCTTGAGTGTTTGGGCATTTGGAGCATCCTCGGACGTATTGTGTGATAAAGTTTCGCATTCCGTTCCATATATATTCTCTTCGGACTAGGTCGAACATCTTCTGAATGCCTGGATGGCCCATTACTGCTGGTTCGTGGTGTAGTTTGACTATGTCTCAATAGAGTTCTTCGTCTGGAGGGACATATACTCTGTCTTTGAAGAGTAAGAGCCCGTCTTCCTCTGTCCAATCTTCGGGGTTTCCCCATGTTGGTCATTGAGTTTTCGAATCTTTGGTTGTGAGGAAGTGTACTAGGTTCGCATCTCGTGCCTTGTTATTGTGGATTCATTGTTGTAGTTTGATGTTGATTGTATTGATAGTGAAAATTTGCTCTGGTAGCATGACGATATCCTTGTTATCATCCTCCCCCTGTTCATGGTCTGTTCTCCTGGACAGAGTGTCCACTTGTGCTATCGTCTTGCCAGGGTGGTGCTTCAGCGTGAAATGGAACTCGTTGAGGTAGCTGTGCCATCGTGCTTGTCGTGTGTTCAATCTTGAGCTGCCCTGAAGTACGTCAAATTTTGATGGTCAGTGATGACGTCTATGGAGTGTGGTGACCCTTGAAGTAGGTGTCTCCATTCCTTGAAGGCTCGTACGATGGCCAGTAGTTCTCGATCATATATCTGATAGTTTCGTTCTGCTTCTGTGAACGACTTGGAAAGATAGGCGCAGGGGTGCCATAGTCCGTCTGGTCCTTGTTGTCGGAGTACCGCTCCAGTTGCAACTTTCGACATATCAGATTCTACTTGAAACAGCCTGTGTGGATCTGGCATTTGTAAGATAGGTCCGTTGGTGAAGCGATTCTTGAGTTCCTGGAATGCTGCTTCGCAATCCGTGCTCCACACAAATGGTGTGTCTTTTCTTGTAAGCGCTGTGAGGGGTTTAGCCACTTTCGAGTAGTCCTTGATGAATTGTCGGTAGAAGTTGCCGAAACCAGGAATGCTTGTACTTCCTTAAGTTTCCTGGGTGTTTTCCATTCCAGTACTGCTTTGACCTTGATCGGGTCCATAAGGATTTGGTTTGGTCTTATGATAGACCCCACGAATTCGACTTCGGTGACATCAAATCGCATTTTTCTCCCTTGACGAACAAATCCAACTCTTCAAGTCGTTTGAGGACTCTCAGTGTTCGTTCATGATGTTCCTTGATATGGTGGGAGAAAATGAGAATGTCGTCCATGTAGATTACGATCCATCCTTCGTGTATCATGTCTTCGAACGAATGGTTCATCATGCTTTGGAAGGTTGCCGGTGCGTTATATAGGCCAAAGAACATGACTGTCGGTTCGAATAGGCCGAAGGGAGTGATGAAGGCAGCCTTCCACTGATCCCCCTCTTGATGTGTACGTTGTTGTATCCGGCCTGTATATCCAACTTAGTAAAGAAGTTTGCTCCTTTGAGTTTGTCCATGAGATCGCTGATGAGTGGTATGGGTATGCATTCCGAATAGTGCCTTTATTTAGTGCCCGATAGTCTTGGACAGGTCGTAGTGTACCATCTTTTTTGGTTACGAAGAAGAACGGTGATGCGATGGGTGATTTGGACCTTTTGATGTATCCTTTCTCTAGGTTCTCGTGTATGAACTTCCTTAGTTACGATTAATGAGGTACAAATGATTTGTTCTTTATAGGGTGGGCTCAGACTGTGATGCGCGACACATGGAAAATGCTAGTCTCTGGGATTTTTGTTACTTTTCACTAGCACAGCCACTTCCAACGCATAGGTTTTCTACTTACTCCATCACCTAGCTCTGGGTTAGGGTCCCCCTGTAGGGTTCCACTAGCGCTGGGTTTGCACTGCCACCTGGGCTCAGTGCTTCACTCCTTTCTATACTTTGTAGTGCCTGTTAGTGTCTATACCTATTCAACTAGACTGAGATGGGCACTCTTTAGGGCTTCAGTCAGATTCTATCTGCACTACTACTATGAATATACTCAAGATTTATCGGAATTGATTCAATTTTTGAAGGGCTGCTTTCAGAAAAGTGAGGCTTCCACAAGTTATTAGACGCCCAGTGGCTGTAGCGCCCTGCCCCTGCCTACTACACCCACATCTGCCTACTAGTAAATCAGATCAATTCCCTAAAATGCTGATTATATTAGTGAACCTAGTCCTCATAGTGATTGTACGATTATGAAAGCGGTGCTCATTTATACATAGTGGGTGGGGTCTAATGGGGTCTACGACATATAGCTCATATGTTGTAACTGCTGTTATAAGCTCAGATGGTGTCTGTTTGGGATGATTGGAGATTCGTTAGATGCACATTCATAAGGCGGATCCGATGGTGTATATTACGTGATACAGGACACAGATGTGGTGGAATGGTTTAGTAACACTACTAGAACACCACTTGTACAGTGTATGGCCAGTTATAAGCTGCTTTCTGATTCAATGACTATATATGTAGGTGCATTAGAACACCTCTTTGAAGGGCTACAAGACAGTATATGTTGTGTTGTGTATTGTGCATTGCAGCTGCTATACTATAGCAACTACCACTTGGCAGTGTTGACTAGGTTATAGCACTGGGACTGGGAATATGCTTATGTAACATATACCATTGGAAATCCAATTATGAGATGTACTTGGAACAGCTTGAATCATAAGAAACGGACAAGAAATGAATGATAGAGAGTGCAAGCAATGTCTCTAGATACAGTTACCTAATAAGGTGTGTGGAAAACTGTTACATAAGCGCCACCAGCGCACTCTCATCCCTGCTGCCACTGCTCCCCTCTCTTGGGGGACTCTCATCCACCTTTCACCTCTGTTGCTTGGCTTTTGGCCAAAGTCTAGTGCTTATGAGTGGGAGGATGCCCCCACCCCTCAGTCCCTGTGCTCCTGTACCATGCCTACTCGGTGCACCAATTTAGAGCGGTGGTCTTGAGCCTGGGATGCCTGCGACATTGCCATTTTGGGTGGCCGGGTTGTTGGAGCACAGACCGAGTTCTGTGTGAGATGGATTCAGCACTCTCTTTAGCTCTCTAGTAAGTTTTCAGTGTTTATAGGTAGTAGGTAAGTGTTGTTTGTCTAGTTGCTCATTCTCATGGTACTTTGACGTCACTGTATTGTTCCATGCCCCATTACCTCTAGAACACTGCCAGATTGTTCCCAGGTGTGTGCTCTTTCTGTAGACCCCCCATTTATCCCCCACTTCGCATTTTTGGCCCCTCTGTGCACATACTGATGGTGTGGTGAGCACAGCGCTCATGGCGTCTATTTCAGAGGCGCCCATAGCGCTGCTACATCCACAAGCCTTGCATGCCATCCATCCCTTTCCCATGGTTGATCTGCTTCATTTTTGGTAGATAGGCACTAGTAGTACTGCACATATGATCTATGTACTTTGTTTCCTAATTTTGTATGATTTGAGTCCATAACAGCATATTTAGAGCTGGGACCAGCCACCCAGCCCATCTGGGCGCTACTGGGCGCCTATTTTCGCTCTCAGCCACAGCCACCACTGCCAGCTACTGCAAGCCACACCCAGCCACCTAAAATTGTCATCCACAAGCCCTGGCTGCAATCCATCCTCTTTTGTGGGGCTGTGCTCCCCAATCTTTGTCAGCTGCCTCTCTCATGCCTCCCACCATATATGGACACTGTTTGGCACTGTTTGCCCCCTCCTGCCCCTGCCACAGTGCCACAGTGGCTGAAAGTGCAGCTAGGTGCCTATTTTGAACGCCTTTTTCAAACTCAGCTCAGCTCAGTAGTCAGCTGCTGGTGGTGACCCAGGAGCCTTGGGTTCAATCCCTGGTAGTGCCGCTTTTTCTGCATGTGGCTGTGCTAGCAGGCCTGGTTGTAACAATGGGTATTCAGGCTTTGTAAAATCCAATCAATTGCCTAAAATCCTCATTATATTCATGTAGCAGGCACTATAGAGTGTGTTGCTGATGCACTCCCAGCTTTGCTTTAAATGCATTAGATGAGGCACAGTATAGATGTTATCACTGGTCCC
>NW_025954822.1:0-11591 GCF_022376455.1 Epithele typhae | reverse complement strand
CCCTCATCCTCTCCCTCGACCTCAACCTCAACCTCCATGCCGTCCTTCGCCCACTTTGCCGGCCGTGTCCACACAGGTCCACACCGCACGAGGACGTCCATCCGCATGGAGATTAGAATTAGGGGGTCGCGGCGATGTACCGCGGCCCTTGTTTTGGTGAGTCCCCCGCTCCGCCCTCCTGCACTCCCAATGCCCACCTCTCCTCTCCGGCTTCGCCCATCCGGCCTGCCGCCAGCCTTGACCTCCGTGTCCACCTCGCCCACCTCGCCGCTGCCCTCCTCCCCGTTGCCCACCTCCGCGCTGCTCTCCGCCCACCTTCGCGCTGCCCGCCTGCGCCCGCACACCCTCCTCCGCCTCCCGCACCTCCATGTCGCCCTCCTCCGCGTCTCGCCCGCCTCCACGCGGCCCTCCTCCTCAACGCGCGTCGCCCACCTCCGCGTCATCACCCACCTCCATGTCGCCCGCGTCCGCGTCCGCGCCGCCTCCCGCCACCCGCATCTATGCGCCTCGCTAGGCTCCCCCTCCTTCGCCTCGTCCCGGCCCCCGCGTCCGCGCTCCTCCTCTCCTCCTCCTCCTCCGCGTCCTCCTCCTCCGCGTTGCCCGCCTCCTCCGGCTCGTCCACTTCCGCCCGCGCTGCCCTCCTCTGCCTCCGCCGACGTCACCTCCTCCGCCGGCGTCGCCTCCCCCGCCGGCGTCGTCTCCTCCGCTCGCGTCGCCCGCCCTTGTTGCTCTGCGCCTCCTCCCCCTTCGCACCGCACACCCCCCCGCGTCGCCCACCACCTACTCCGCCTCGTCCCAGCCCTCCGCGTCCCTCTCCTCTGCATCGCTTGCCTTCGCGTCGCCCGCCTCCGCGTCTCCCGCGTTCACGTCGCCCACGTCCTCCGCCTTGTCCCGAGGGGCATGGTATTACTTACTAGCACACTTATGTAGTAGTTTACTAATAAATATATTTTTATCACCAATCATATACAAGATGTGGTGTGAAGCAAAGAGGGAGGCGAGCTCACTGTCGGAGACAGCGAGCTCGGGTGGCGGCGCCTGAGGCGCCGGTGTCCGGACATCTGGGTGCGACGCTGTCCCAAGGGTGCGCGAGCGCGCTTGGGGAAGGCGGTGTCGAGCGCAACCGGGCCGGCCGGCACCAGATGCATCCGCACCGGCTGTCACAATGGATGCACCTGGCAAATCACTACTGTAGCTCCCATCGACCTGAGAGATCCCGACGAGTGATGCGCGCATTGTGTCTCCGTCATTGCGGACACGAATCTTGCCCCATTCTTCTACTTCATCCGGGATTGCTTGTCGAAGAACCGCGTGGGTTGCTGAGCCGAATCGTGTCACGAGAGCGCCAATGATCTTCCTGAGGGCGCCCTCGTCCTGGCGGATAGGGATGATGCGGCGTGAGGGGAGTAATACGTAGTCCTCATCTGTAAAGACGGTGTTTTATGTAGCGGTGTGGTGTATGGGTTGTGGGCGAAACAAAGGCTTACATCCAGGAATATGTACACCAGTCTCCGGTTGCGGTGCATTCTTGCGCAGCTGATTATGAACGCCTTCGCCATATATAAGGCAGATTTGCGAGAGTCGGGAGTGGTCGAGGACGTATCGATTCAGGCTAGAGTGTGGATATCGGCGGTCTTGATTGCGGACCGAGTGCAGAAGTGTTCCATGATGAATGCCAGCTCGTCCAGACAGGCCCGACGATGGAGATACTGTCTGCAATGTGCAAGAGAGCGTGTATGGTGAGCGTACATGTGCTTAGCCTCTGTGGATCGTGCTGATGATAGTACTGAACTATATTCAAGTCAATGTGACAGTACTTGAAAGCGAGGGACAAGCATAAGAACTGCTCATACTTCAGAACCCATTCAACTGAGCACAGGTGATTTCCTTGGTGCATCCGTTGCGATAGCCTATCGGCAGCTACAGATGCATCTCTGAGGCGCAGTGCATGCCCTACATGCAGTGACGAGCTGCAGAGCACCTGTGGGCCAGGGGATGTTGGCTGGAGCACAACGGTCGGCTGCTGGCCAAGATTCTGGGGCCAGAGCACGGTTGGTGGGGCATCGGTCGGCTTCTGGTCAGGGCTCTGGGGCCAGAGCGCCGTTGGTGGGGCATCGGTCGGATGCTGGGCAGGGCTCTGGACCTCAGCAACCGTTGGTGGGGCATCGGTCCGCTTCTGGTCAGGGCTCTGGAGCTCAAAGCACGGTTGGTGGGGCTCCGGTCGGCCTCTGGTCAGGGCTCTGGAGCTCAGAGCGCCGTTGGTGGGGCATCGGTCGGCTTCTGGTCAGGGCTCTGGAGCTTAGAGCAAGGTCTATGGGATGATTGCAATTTGCCAGGGTGAGGCGCAGTGCATGCCCTACATGCAGAGATGAGCTGCAGAGCATGTATGGCCAGGGGATGTTGGCTGGAGCACAACGGTCGGCTGCTGGCCAAGATTCTGGGCCAGAGCACGGTTGGTGGGGCATCGGTCGGCCTCTGGGCAGGGCTCTGGAGCTCAAAGCACGGTTGGTAGGGCATCGGTCGGCTTCTGGTCAGGGCTCTGAAGCTCAAAGCACGGTTGGTGGGGCTCCGGTCCGCCTCTGGGCAAGGCTCTGGAGCTCAAAGCACGGTTGGTAGGGCATCGGTCGGCCTCTGGCAGGGCTCTGGGGCCCAGAGCGCGTTGGTGGGGCATCGGTCGGCTTCTGGTCAGGGCTCTGGAGCTCAAAGCACGGTTGGTGGGGCTCCGGTCCGCCTCTGGGCAGGGCTCTGGAGCTCAAAGCACGGTTGGTAGGGCATCGGTCGGCCTCTGGGCAGGGCTCTGGGGCCCAGAGCGCCGTTGGTGGGGCTCCGGTCCGTCTCTGGGCAGGGCTCTGGAGCTTAGAGCAAGGTCTATGGGATGATTGCAATTTGCCAGTGTGAGGCGCAGTGCATGCTTTACATGCAGAGATGAGCTGCAGAGCATGTATGGGCCAGGGGATGTTGGCTGGAGCACAACGGTCGGCTGCTGGCCAAGATTCTGGGGCCCAGAGCACGGTTGGTGGGGCATCGGTCGCCTCTGGGCAGGGCTCTGGAGCTCAAAGCACGGTTGGTAGGGCATCGGTCGGCTTCTGGTCAGGGCTCTGGAGCTCAAAGCACGGTTGGTGGGGCTCCGGTCCGCCTCTGGGCAAGGCTCTGGAGCTCAAAGCACGGTTGGTAGGGCATCGGTCGGCCTCTGGGCAGGGCTCTGGGGCCCAGAGCGCCGTTGGTGGGGCTCCGGTCCGTCTCTGGGCAGGGCTCTGGAGCTTAGAGCAAGGTCTATGGGATGATTGCAATTTGCCAGTGTGAGGCGCAGTGCATGCTTTACATGCAGAGATGAGCTGCAGAGCATGTATGGGCCAGGGATGTTGGCTGGAGCACAACGGTCGGCTGCTGGCCAAGATTCTGGGGCCCAGAGCACGGTTGGTGGGGCATCGGTCGGCCTCTGGGCAGGGCTCTGGACCTCAGCGCCGTTGGTGGGGCTCCGGTCCGTCTCTGGGCAGGGCTCTGGAGCTCAAAGCACGGTTGGTAGGGCATCGGTCGCCTCTGGGCAGGGCTCTGGAGCCTAGAGCAAGGTCTATGGGATGATTGCAATTTGCCAGGGTGAGGCGCAGTGCATGCCCTACATGCAGAGATGAGCTGCAGAGCATGTATGGGCCAGGGGATGTTGGCTGGAGCACAACGGTCGGCTGCTGGCCAAGATTCTGGGGCCCAGAGCACGGTTGGTGGGGCATCGGTCAGCTCCTGGTCAGGGCTCTGGGCCCAGAGCACGGTTGGTAGGGCATCGGTCGGCCTCTGGGCAGGGCTCTGGGGCCCAGAGCACAGTTGGTGGGGCATCGGTCGGCCTCTGGGCAGGGCTCTGGAGCTCAGAGCACGGTTGGTAGGGCATCGGTCCGCTTCTGGTCAGGGCTCTGGAGCTCAAAGCACGGTTGGTGGGGCTCCGGTCGGCCTCTGGGCAGGGCTCTGGACCTCAGCGCACCGTTGGTAGGGCATCGGTCGGCTTCTGGTCAGGGCTCTGGAGCTCAAAGCACGGTTGGTGGGCATCGGTCGGCTTCTGGTCAGGGCTCTGGGGCCCAGAGCGCCGTTGGTGGGGCTCCGGTCCGTCTCTGGGCAGGGCTCTGGAGCTCAAAGCTCGGTTGGTAGGGCATCGGTCGGATGCTGGGCAGGGCTCTGGACCTCAGCGCACCGTTGGTAGGGCATCGGTCGGCCTCTGGGCAGGGCTCTGGAGCTCAGAGCGCAGTTGGTGGGGCATCGGTCGGCCTCTGGTCAGGGCTCTGGAGCTCAAAGCACGGTTGGTAGGGCATCGGTCGGCCTCTGGGCAGGGCTCTGGGGCCCAGAGCGCCGTTGGTGGGGCTCCGGTCCGTCTCTGGGCAGGGCTCTGGAGCTTAGAGCAAGGTCTATGGGATGATTGCAATTTGCCAGTGTGAGGCGCAGTGCATGCTTTACATGCAGAGATGAGCTGCAGAGCATGTATGGGCCAGGGGATGTTGGCTGGAGCACAACGGTCGGCTGCTGGCCAAGATTCTGGGGCCCAGAGCACGGTTGGTGGGGCATCGGTCGGCCTCTGGGCAGGGCTCTGGACCTCAGCGCCGTTGGTGGGGCTCCGGTCCGTCTCTGGGCAGGGCTCTGGAGCTCAAAGCACGGTTGGTAGGGCATCGGTCGGCCTCTGGGCAGGGCTCTGGAGCCTAGAGCAAGGTCTATGGGATGATTGCAATTTGCCAGGGTGAGGCGCAGTGCATGCCCTACATGCAGAGATGAGCTGCAGAGCATGTATGGGCCAGGGGATGTTGGCTGGAGCACAACGGTCGGCTGCTGGCCAAGATTCTGGGGCCCAGAGCACGGTTGGTGGGGCATCGGTCGGCCTCTGGGCAGGGCTCTGGAGCTCAAAGCACGGTTGGTAGGGCATCGGTCGGCTTCTGGTCAGGGCTCTGGAGCTCAAAGCACGGTTGGTGGGGCTCCGGTCCGCCTCTGGGCAGGGCTCTGGAGCTCAAAGCACGGTTGGTAGGGCATCGGTCGGCCTCTGGGCAGGGCTCTGGGGCCCAGAGCGCCGTTGGTGGGGCTCCGGTCCGTCTCTGGGCAGGGCTCTGGAGCTTAGAGCAAGGTCTATGGGATGATTGCAATTTGCCAGTGTGAGGCGCAGTGCATGCTTTACATGCAGAGATGAGCTGCAGAGCATGTATGGGCCAGGGGATGTTGGCTGGAGCACAACGGTCGGCTGCTGGCCAAGATTCTGGGGCCCAGAGCACGGTTGGTGGGGCATCGGTCGGCCTCTGGGCAGGGCTCTGGAGCTCAAAGCACGGTTGGTAGGGCATCGGTCGGCCTCTGGGCAGGGCTCTGGAGCTCAGAGCGCAGTTGGTGGGGCATCGGTCGGCCTCTGGTCAGGGCTCTGGAGCTCAAAGCACGGTTGGTAGGGCATCGGTCGGCCTCTGGGCAGGGCTCTGGGGCCCAGAGCGCCGTTGGTGGGGCTCCGGTCCGTCTCTGGGCAGGGCTCTGGAGCTTAGAGCAAGGTCTATGGGATGATTGCAATTTGCCAGTGTGAGGCGCAGTGCATGCTTTACATGCAGAGATGAGCTGCAGAGCATGTATGGGCCAGGGGATGTTGGCTGGAGCACAACGGTCGGCTGCTGGCCAAGATTCTGGGGCCCAGAGCACGGTTGGTGGGGCATCGGTCGGCTCCTGGTCAGGGCTCTGGGGCCCAGAGCACGGTTGGTAGGGCATCGGTCGGCCTCTGGGCAGGGCTCTGGGGCCCAGAGCGCCGTTGGTGGGGCATCGGTCGGCCTCTGGGCAGGGCTCTGGAGCTCAGAGCACGGTTGGTAGGGCATCGGTCGGCTTCTGGTCAGGGCTCTGGAGCTCAAAGCACGGTTGGTGGGGCACCAGTCCGCCTCTGGGCAGGGCTCTGGGGCCCAGAGCACTGTTGGTAGGGCATCGGTCGGCTTCTGGTCAGGGCTCTGGAGCCTAGAGCAAGGTCTATGGGATGATTGCAATTTGCCAGGGTGAGGCGCAGTGCATGCCCTACATGCAGAGATGAGCTGCAGAGCATGTATGGGCCAGGGGATGTTGGCTGGAGCACAACGGTCGGCTGCTGGCCAAGATTCTGGGGCCCAGAGCACGGTTGGTGGGGCATCGGTCATCTCCTGGTCAGGGCTCTGGGGCCCAGAGCACGGTTGGTAGGGCATCGGTCGGCCTCTGGGCAGGGCTCTGGGGCCCAGAGCGCAGTTGGTGGGGCATCGGTCGGCCTCTGGGCAGGGCTCTGGAGCTCAGAGCACGGTTGGTAGGGCATCGGTCCGCTTCTGGTCAGGGCTCTGGAGCTCAAAGCACGGTTGGTGGGGCTCCGGTCGGCCTCTGGGCAGGGCTCTGGACCTCAGCGCACCGTTGGTAGGGCATCGGTCGGCTTCTGGTCAGGGCTCTGGAGCTCAAAGCACGGTTGGTGGGGCATCGGTCGGCTTCTGGTCAGGGCTCTGGGGCCCAGAGCGCCGTTGGTGGGGCTCCGGTCCGTCTCTGGGCAGGGCTCTGGAGCTCAAAGCTCGGTTGGTAGGGCATCGGTCGGATGCTGGGCAGGGCTCTGGACCTCAGCGCACCGTTGGTAGGGCATCGGTCGGCTTCTGGTCAGGGCTCTGGAGCTCAAAGCACGGTTGGTGGGGCTCCGGTCGGCCTCTGGTCAGGGCTCTGGAGCTCAGAGCACGGTTGGTAGGGCATCGGTCGGCCTCTGGGCAGGGCTCTGGGGCCCAGAGCGCAGTTGGTGGGGCATCGGTCGGCCTCTGGGCAGGGCTCTGGAGCTCAGAGCACGGTTGGTAGGGCATCGGTCCGCTTCTGGTCAGGGCTCTGGAGCTCAAAGCACGGTTGGTGGGGCTCCGGTCGGCCTCTGGGCAGGGCTCTGGACCTCAGCGCACCGTTGGTAGGGCATCGGTCGGCTTCTGGTCAGGGCTCTGGAGCTCAAAGCACGGTTGGTGGGGCATCGGTCGGCTTCTGGTCAGGGCTCTGGGGCCCAGAGCGCCGTTGGTGGGGCTCCGGTCCGTCTCTGGGCAGGGCTCTGGAGCTCAAAGCTCGGTTGGTAGGGCATCGGTCGGATGCTGGGCAGGGCTCTGGACCTCAGCGCACCGTTGGTAGGGCATCGGTCGGCTTCTGGTCAGGGCTCTGGAGCTCAAAGCACGGTTGGTGGGGCTCCGGTCGGCCTCTGGTCAGGGCTCTGGAGCTCAGAGCGCCGTTGGTGGTGCATCGGTCGGCTTCTTGTCAGGGCTCTGGAGCTTAGAGCAAGGTCTATGGGATGATTGCAATTTGCCAGTGTGAGGCGCAGTGCATGCTTTACATGCAGAGATGAGCTGCAGAGCATGTATGGGCCAGGGGATGTTGGCTGGAGCACAACGGTCGGCTGCTGGCCAAGATTCTGGGGCCCAGAGCACGGTTGGTGGGGCATCGGTCGGCCTCTGGGCAGGGCTCTGGACCTCAGCGCACCGTTGGTAGGGCATCGGTCGGCTTCTGGTCAGGGCTCTGGAGCTCAAAGCACGGTTGGTGGGGCATCGGTCGGCTTCTGGTCAGGGCTCTGGGGCCCAGAGCGCCGTTGGTGGGGCTCCGGTCCGTCTCTGGGCAGGGCTCTGGAGCTCAAAGCTCGGTTGGTAGGGCATCGGTCGGATGCTGGGCAGGGCTCTGGACCTCAGCGCACCGTTGGTAGGGCATCGGTCGGCCTCTGGGCAGGGCTCTGGGGCCCAGAGCGCCGTTGGTGGGGCATCGGTCGGCTTCTGGTCAGGGCTCTGGAGCTCAGAGCGCCGTTGGTGGGGCATCGGTCGGCTTCTGGTCAGGGCTCTGGAGCCTAGAGCAAGGTCTATGGGATGATTGCAATTTGCCAGGGTGAGGCGCAGTGCATGCCCTACATGCAGAGATGAGCTGCAGAGCATGTATGGGCCAGGGGATGTTGGCTGGAGCACAACGGTCGGCTGCTGGCCAAGATTCTGGGGCCCAGAGCACGGTTGGTGGGGCATCGGTCGGCCTCTGGTCAGGGCTCTGGAGCTCAGAGCGCCGTTGGTGGGGCATCGGTCGGCTTCTGGTCAGGGCTCTGGAGCTTAGAGCAAGGTCTATGGGATGATTGCAATTTGCCAGGGTGAGGCGCAGTGCATGCCCTACATGCAGAGATGAGCTGCAGAGCATGTATGGGCCAGGGGATGTTGGCTGGAGCACAACGGTCGGCTGCTGGCCAAGATTCTGGGGCCCAGAGCACGGTTGGTGGGGCATCGGTCGGCCTCTGGTCAGGGCTCTGGAGCTCAGAGCGCCGTTGGTGGGGCATCGGTCGGCTTCTGGTCAGGGCTCTGGAGCTTAGAGCAAGGTCTATGGGATGATTGCAATTTGCCAGGGTGAGGCGCAGTGCATGCCCTACATGCAGAGATGAGCTGCAGAGCATGTATGGGCCAGGGGATGTTGGCTGGAGCACAACGGTCGGCTGCTGGCCAAGATTCTGGGGCCCAGAGCACGGTTGGTGGGGCATCGGTCGGCTCCTGGTCAGGGCTCTGGGGCCCAGAGCACGGTTGGTAGGGCATCGGTCGGCCTCTGGGCAGGGCTCTGGGGCCCAGAGCGCAGTTGGTGGGGCATCGGTCGGCCTCTGGGCAGGGCTCTGGAGCTCAGAGCACGGTTGGTAGGGCATCGGTCGGCTTCTGGTCAGGGCTCTGGAGCTCAAAGCACGGTTGGTGGGGCACCAGTCCGCCTCTGGGCAGGGCTCTGGGGCCCAGAGCACTGTTGGTGGGGGCATCGGTCGGCCTCTGGGCAGGGCTCTGGAGCTCAAAGCACGGTTGGTGGGGCATCGGTCGGCTTCTGGTCAGGGCTCTGGACCTCAGAGCACGGTTGGTAGGGCATCGGTCGGTCTCTGGGCAGGGCTCTGGGTCTCAGAGATAGGCCTGTGGGAAGGTACTCACTTGCTTGTTTTTCAGATACTATAGCCTTTAACATGAATTCTATTATCTTTTTTCTAAGCACAGTATTCTGTCGTGGGAAAACATTCGCCCACAACGTCAACTTTCAGGATACTCTATGACACACACAAACTAGACATACAAGTTTGCCTTTCCCACCCTTTTTCTAAGCCTTTTCGGGCTAGAAAGCTGTGAGGTCGCCGCCTTGGTGTAGTGTCGAATGTGTCGAGAGTGTCGAGAGTGTCGAGAAGAGATGCTGGTCGAGGCGAGGCGAACATGTGAAGAACGAGACGGCACGGGACAGTGTGTAGGAGACAGTCGTAACCCGAAAAGCTACCTACTACAGGTCGGAGCAGATGTCCATATATACGAGGTCAGCGCCAGAACTGTATAGTAGGTTGTCATGTAATGAAGCCGTCCTCCAAATAAACAAACACAATGAGATCAACGAGAAGAGAGGGGAAGAGGGAGCGCCGGGATAGTCCGGCGTGAGCGGAACAGATAGAGGCTCGGCGTGCGCAGCAAAATGCGCGCGTGCGATCGCGGAGGCATCGCATTGTGCTTGTATCTATACTCGAGGCTCCGAACTGTTCCTGTACTTGGTGTGTGAGTCCCAGTCCTCACAAAAGCTGAGCCGTTGCCCGTCGTAATTGTTCCAACCGATGAAGACAGACTGATGTCATCTGGCTGTCCAAAACCATTCTGAGAGCACTACAAACAGTTTCTCATGCCTCCTTTTGCACCTGTAAGGCCATCCACTTAAGCCATACAGAGTCCTTCACTGTTCTGGTGTTGACTCCAGTGCCTATTTAGCGTGAGAGACCAAGATCCCCAGTGAGGCCTTGAGGATGCTCAGGTAATAGTGTCCTTCCATCTGTCCCAATTTGAATTAATTGATAACAATTCTCCATGCTGTCTTATTTGAATCACAAACAACATTGGGACTTTTCTCTGCCATAATCCAGTGATAGTGGGTTACAGGTATCTCTATTTGCAGTCTGTGAGTGTGTGAAACCCCTCTTTTGCTGGACTGGGGTTAGGGTTATTAACATTAGGTTTAGCCTGGAGGCTCGCATGGCTCGCACCAGGCTAAACCTAATGTTAATAACCCTAACCCCAGTCCAGCAAAAGAGGGGTTTCACACACTCACAGACTGCAAATAGAGATACCTGTAACCCACTATCACTGGATTATGGCAGAGAAAAGTCCCAATGTTGTTTGTGATTCAAATAAGACAGCATGGAGATTAGATTGTGAAAATAACACATAGTTATAATGAAGTGTGACAAAGGCCTTGAGGGGCACAGGTAAACACCACCACAGTGATCTTGTATATCTGAGGCTGTGCAGTTGGGCACCAAAACCAGTACCAGACCGCTGGTGGAGACCACTCCACCAATTTACAGGGATAGCACGGATTGTGACTTGTGAGGTGGTGTGTGAAAGAGGGGTTCAACACACATATGCAAGGGGATCATCACATCCACACATGCTCAATTAGACGGACAACACGGTGGGTGCACGCCAATGGCCGGCGCTGGTGGCTGTGCGCGATCAATAACGGGCGCTTAAAGCCGCGACAATGACCAGCTCGTATCTCGACAAGCCTTCCGCCAATTTCGTTCAAACTTGGGGAATCAGTAGACATACATGTTAGCTTTCTGTGTGCGAAATATGATGCAGAATAAACATGTCTAAATACAGATATCCCATACCAAAAGGGGGGTGGTAGTGGTGCGCGTGCACGTGAGGAGGGGTCAGGAATTGCATGGCAGAGTGGATGCATGGGGCACTTACTGTTATGGTCAGGGCCACGCCCACGTTCGCGAGACCCGCGAGAGATGGGCGAAGCGGCGACCATCCTCAGCTGCAGGACGGCAATGAGCGGGGCAGTAGATGTGGGCAAGGTGAGCGAGATGGGTGACGTACGACACGAGAGCGAGGCAGGTGAAGTGGGCGACATGGATAACGCTGGCGCAGACGGGCGAGAGCGGGACGGGTGAGAGAGAGGTGGGCGAGATGGGTGAGGCAGGTGAGACGAGCGCGTGCAAGATGAGCGAGATCCGGGGTGACGTGAGCGAGGTGGGCGACACAGGTGAGATGGACGAGGGCCCAGGGGGTTGAGACAGGCCAAGCGGACGAGACGGACACGGCGGGCGAGGCGTGGGGCGTAGGCGAGACGGGTAAAGCTTGAAGTCGGCGACGTGGCGACGCAGATGACACGGATTGACATGGGCAAGGTGGCGGGGAGGGAGAGAGCAGAATGGGCGAGGGCGAGACGGGCGATGACAAGACGGGCAAGGGGAGGCCAGAGGACGACAAGGACGATGAGGACGACGACGACGAGAGTGCTGGCAGTGCCAAGCGCTGGAGTCCACGCAACGCGCGTCGTTTCCCACGCGTCTGGACCTGCCAGCGCGTCTTTCCCTTCGTCCACTAGCACCCTCCCCGTCTTTTCCTCCTGGCGCAACATCCGATGAACAAGCCAACACTCTCCTCACTTGCCGCTTCCTCGATGAACTGTTGCGGGCCCCTAGGTTTTGGTGAGTCTCCCGTTGTGTGGCACTGCCAGCACCAGCTTGTCGTCCCCATCGTCCTCATTGTCTTCCCGTTTTCCAGTTGCTCCTCTTCTGTGCCGACACACCAGCCTCCCGCGCTACATGCGTACAAGCACGCATTTGCCGTCGCACTCACCCACTG
>NW_025954821.1:0-11634 GCF_022376455.1 Epithele typhae | reverse complement strand
GGAGCTGCCGGCATGCGAGACCCACCGACGCTGACGGTCTGCCCGGCAGATCGCGTCCCCCGAGGGCCTCAAAAACTTCTGCACCAAGTTCCCCCAGACGCGAGTGGTGCGTCCAGGCCGTCGTCGCGGCCGTGGTGGTCTTTGCTGACGGTCTCTTGCACAGATCACGGGCTGGATCGACCAGGGGCTGAACGAGAAGGCGTACATCATCCCCGGGCTGGGCGACTTCGGCGAGCGGCGGTAAGCTGGCGTTTGTCTCGGTATGGATGCTGTCGACTCAAATTCGGCTGCACGCAGGTACTGTCTCTGAGACGCTGGCGAGACGGGGCGCGGGGATGGGTATCTCCCCACACGCTCAGCTGACGACGGTGGAGGGACGGAGTTCGGTATGACCGCGGTCGGAGCGGGGGGTGCTGGGTTAGGCAGAGACTGCGCTTTGTCGTGACGGCGAATAGCAACGAGAAGTCATTTACCACATTGACCGGCGGAGGAGTCGGTGTTTGGTCGGGTGGGCGAGAAGTGGAATGATTTTCGCGACGGGGTGTTTACGTTGGATGGCCAGCAATTAGTGCCAGAAGGCGGGGACACATGGTGTGATGGGACGAGGACCGTCGCGGGCATGGAGAGGAAGACGAGGGCGTCCGCTGCGTGCGAGCGGTCGGGCGAGGGGGCCGATCCGGGCAGAGTGTGGGGCGCGTCTCCCTGGCTCTTTCCTCCTCCCTCTTCATCGTCCCTGTTCCCCTTCCCTTGAGTTCGTTCTTTCCCTTGCCCCGCCCCCTCTTCCTCCTCCTCCTCCTCCTCCTCCTCCTCCGTCATGTCCACCACCGTCGCCCCTCGCCGCCGTCGTCACTCCGGCAACATCACCCGGCCGACCGTCTCGCCCGTCGAGCAGCGCACGGCATCCCTGCGCACTGACGTCCCCACCCGCCCCAAGTCGACACCGCCAACAGACCGGCGGGCGATGGGCGCCGCCGCCGCGGGCTCGTCAAGCGACGACTCAAGCGACGACTCCGCCGACGAGACCGAAAACGGAGCCGACCCCGGGGTCGACGCCATGCAGATCGACCGCTCTTCTTCTCGCGCCGCCACCACCGACCCCGTCTCCACCGCCGTGCTCGCGGACTCGAAGGTCAACGAACGCCCGACCCGCCCCCTCCCCGCGTCCAAGGCCCGCAAAATGCAGCAGCACCCGCCGCACCCCAACAACCCGCTCCTCCAGGCCGCGAACCCGCTCCTGCTCCCGTGCAGGCCCAGGTGCCCAAGAAGGGCCCGAACTCGACCCAAAGACGGCTGTACGTCATCCTCGAGCAGGCCTGTCTCGAGGCCTACCGCGTCAGCACCGCCGGCCGGGGCAAGAACGGCCGCGAGAGCGACATCAAGTACGCCCTCCTCAACTGCGACGACCACCAGGGCATCCTCGCCAAAACCGGCCGCGACATCGCCGACGCGCGGCCCGACATCACCCACCAGGTGCGCTCCCCGTTCGTCCCCCGCTCGCCTCCTCGTGCGCGACGGCGGCGGCGCAGACAGCGCGCTGACGGCGCGCGCCCCGCAGTGCCTGCTCACCCTGCTCGACTCCCCGCTGAACAAGGCCGGCCTCCTCCAAGTGTACATCCACACGCCAAGGGCGTCCTCATCGAGGTCAACCCCCACGTCCGCATCCCCCGCACCTTCAAGCGGTTCAGCGGGCTCATGGGTGCGTTCGCCCCCTCCGGCCGTGCATTTTTCGCGAGGCGCGATCTCGGCTAATCGATCGGCCCACGCGCCCTCCGGCCCTCCAGTCCAGCTCCTGCACAAGCTCTCCATCCGCGGCGTGAACGGCCCTGAGAAGCTGCTCAAGGTGATCAAGGTGCGTCGGCCGCGCGGTCGCGTACGCCAGAGGCTCACGCTAGCGTCTGCAGAACCCGGTCACGGACCACCTGCCGGCGAACACGATCAAGCTCAGTACGTCGTTCCCTTTGCCTGCCGACGGCGCAGGTGCTCACGCGATCCGAATCTGCAGCACTATCCGGAGACTCGCAGACGGTGAAGCTATCAAAGTATCTGCCCACATTGCCGGAGACGCACAACATCGCTGTGTTCGTGGGTGCGATGGCCCGCGGCAGGGACGACTTCGCGGACGGCCTGGTGGACGAGAAGATCTCTATCAGCCAATTCCCGCTCAGCGCATCGGTAGCATGCGGAAAGGTGAGCGTTGTCGGTGTCTCTGGTCATGCGCGCCGCTCACGCACGGTGCAGTTCTGCTGTGCGCTCGAAGATCTCTGGGACATTATCTGATTTCCGCATTTTCTCTTTCCGGTTCTCCATTTGCTCTTTTGCTCCTTTGTATCGCTTACTTGCATGCGACCCGGTAACCGTGCCTTGTATATCTCTTCGCCACTCATTTACTGCTCACGATCACTGCACTTCAACCTGCAAGCCACCACCAACACCCTTGCATACCTCCCCACACGTCTTCCCCCACCAGCCGCATCACCCTGACCCATCCCACCGCACCCCTCCGACGACACCACGAGCTGGCCGAGTCACCCCCGCGCCGATCTACAGTACGCCCCGCGCGGCAGCCCGCCGGCTATTCTGCTGTCCATAGTGTAAACCCGCCTCCCCGCGTAGATGGCCCGGTGCATGCCGCGACTCAACTTGCGGCCCCGGGCCTGTTGTGTACATCATAATGAAAAGTGATTGTAGCCGTACCCGCCCCGCGCCCCTAATATACAGCGTGCGATTGCTGCGGCGGCCGTGCCGTGCGTGCCGCGATTGCACGCAGGGTGCCACAGCCGTCTCTGCGGTGGGCGAGGAGCGTTGTGGACAGGCGCCCGCCGGCCGTACCAGGCGCCGTCCTCCGCGCCGTCCACCTCATCCATCCCCTTCCGTCTCCCCACCACCACCACCTCCCCCGCACGATACCCATCGCCCGCACTCCACATCCGCCCACGCCCACGTCGTCCCCGCCCCGCGCGCCCGAGCCCCCCGCCCCGACCGACACCCAGACGAAGACCCCCTGCCTCCCCTCACGCCAGATCGCGCGAGATGAGCTCGAGCACGGACGCACCCGCTGCCTACCAGCCCCCGCCCGGGCGGGTCGGCAACCTGACCGAGACGCAGGAGGCGGCGCTCGCCCAGCTCAAGCAGGAGCTCGAGGCCGAGGGCAAGCTCGTCCCCGAGCGCATGGACGACCCCACCCTCCTCCGGTGCGTCCCCTCCCCATCCGTTCGCCCCCGCTCCACCCACCGACGTCGCGTGCACGCCCCCGCCGTCCGTCGCACACGGCGGAGGGGGAAGCGACGGCGGTGGGGCGCGGCCGGCGATCTCTTCGGCCTTTTCCTGCGGCGATGGAGGGCTGATGACCGACCTCCGCAGGTTTTTGCGCGCGCGCAAGTTCGACGTCGAGAAGGCCAAGCTCATGCTGCTCGAGTGCGAGAAGTGGCGGGTCGAGTTCGGCGTCGACGACCTCACCAAGTGAGTCCCCGGTGCTCCCTCGCCCCCGCCGGCCGCCGGCCGCCGGCCGACGCTGATGCGCCCGCCCGCCCAGGAACTTCGACTTCAAGGAGAAGGAGGAGGTGGACAAGTACTACCCGCAGTACTACCACAAAACCGATAAGGTCCGTCCGGCCCCCCACCACCCCACCTCTCCTTTCCCCACTGACCCTGCTCCCCATCGCCCACACAGGAGGGCCGGCCGATCTACGTCGAGCGGCTCGGGAAGCTGGACATCAAGGCCCTCTACGCGCTCACCTCCCAGGAGCGGCAGCTCCAGCGGCTCGTGTACGAGTACGAAAAGTTCCTGAACGACCGCCTCCCCGCCTGCTCCGCCGCCGTCGGCCACCCGGTCGAGACCTCGTGCACGATCCTCGACCTCCAGAACGTCTCCCTCTCCGCCTTCTACTCCGTCAAGGACTACGTCGCCCAGGCGTCCAAGATCGGCCAGGACCGCTACCCGGAGACGATGGGCCGGTTCTACATCATCAACGCCCCCTGGGCCTTCTCCGCCGTCTGGACGGTCATCAAGCCCTGGCTCGACCCCGCCACGGTCGCGAAGATCGACATCCTCGGCGGCGGCTACAAGGACAAGCTGCTCGCCGTCATCCCCGTCGAGAACCTCCCCAAGGAGTTCGGCGGCACCTGCCAGTGCCCCGGCGGCTGCTCCCTCAGCGACGCCGGCCCGTGGAACGTGCCCAAGGCGGTGTGAGGCCCCGACGCACGAGCGCGAACACGAGCTTCGTGCGTGTGCGGTGCCGACGTGGGCTCGAGGGAAGGAGGAAGGCAATCGCAGGGCGCGACCCGTTTGGCGGCCCAGACTGTAGTACACACATAGCGTAGGCAGCAGATTCTTGGGGACGACACAACACGTAAATGCTCCGTATGTCCCGTGGCCCGCATGCCCACCCTACGCACGCACGTACTCTAGCTATATACCATAATCCATGGCGGTCGTGCGCAACTCCTGCGGGGCCGATGACGCGACATCACACACCGCGGGCCAAGGTTCAGAATTACACCGAAGCCATTCAATTCTGTCATTCAACCTCCACGTCCGAAAGCGACATAATACAAGCGCACCCCCCGTCGCCACGATGCAAGGGAGAATTCCATCCGTCCAGAGAGATGACGATCCCGGGCGGAGTGCGGTGATGGATGCGGGAAACATAAGAACGGTAGCGTATGGTAGGGGATCGACTACATCGACAGCGCCAGCACCTTCTCCGTTTTTCCCATTGCTATGCTTAGAAGCACTTGCGGTGGACGATGCCGGGGCCGGACTCGTCGTACTCCTGCTTCGAGCACCACAGGTTCTGGAACGTTGAGAGCGACGCGAGAATCGAACCACCGATCCAGACCGAGTACTTGCGCTCAGGGGGAGCGACGATCTTGACCTGTACACGCATGCGTGCAATCAGCCATCGGTAAGGTACCTAAGAGAGCGCTTAACGTACCTTCATACTTGAAGGCGCAAGAGCGGTGAGCTCGCGCTGCATGCGGTCCGCAATACCCGGGAACATAGTGGTACCACCGGAGAGGACGATGTTGCCGTAAAGGTCGCGACGGATGTCGAGATCACACTTGTAGATCGAGTTGTACCTGAGAGGAAAAACAGACAATTAGTCGATGTCTAAAAGGTCAAGGCCGTCAATAACATACGTGGTCTCGTGGATACCAGCGGCCTCAAGACCGAGGAAGGCAGGCTGGAAGAGAGCCTCCGGAGCACGGAAGCTGTAAAGATGACATTAGGTTCGGCGGTATCACAGCCTGACGCGAATAGAATATTTACCGCTCGTTGCCGATGGTGATGACTTGACCGTCGGGGAGCTCGTAGCTCTTCTCGAGAGCAGACGAGTGAGCGGCGGTCTGAAGCTCCTGCTCGAAATCGAGGGCGACGTAGCAAAGCTTCTCCTTGATGTCACGGACGATTTCACGCTCGGCGGTGGTGTGGAAAGCGTAACCGCGCTCCATCAGATTCTTGATGAGGAACTCGGTGAGGTCACGGCCGGCGAGATCGATACGGAGGATGGCGTGGGGGAGCGAGAAACCTTCGTAGATGGGGACGGTGTGGGTGACACCATCACCGGAGTCGAGGACGATACCGGTAGTACGACCGGACGCGTAGAGCGAGAGGACGGCCTGGATGGCGACGTAAAAGGCGGGGGCATTGAAGGTCTCGAACATGATCTGGGTCATCTTTTCACGGTTGGCCTTAGGGTTGAGCGGGGCCTCGGTGAGAAAACGGGGTGCTCCTCGGGAGCGACACGGAGTTCGTTGTAAAAGGTGTGGTGCCAAATCTTCTCCATGTCGTCCCAGTTGGTGACGATACCGTGCTCGATGGGGTACTTGAGGGTCAAGACACCACGCTTCGACTGGGCCTCATCACTGAGGAGGTATGAGCGGACAGGAGACCGAAGCATACGCTATGGGACCCACCCGACGTAGGAGTCCTTCTGACCCATACCGACCATGACACCCTGGTGACGGGGACGGCCGACGATGGACCTGAAGGTACAGAATCAAGCACCTCGCAAGAGCTCTCAGGCGTGAGCACTTACGGGAACACGGCACGGGGGGCATCATCACCTGAAGGAGAATGAGGATCAAGGAGAACGGGACGGAGGACGAACGATCTCACCGGCAACTGTCAAGAGATTGTAAGCAAGGGGGTTAAGGACGGGAGGAGGAATGGAGGAACTCACAGCCAGCCTTGCACATGCCGGAACCGTTGTCGATAACCTGATTGGGAGAGTGAATATGGGGCGAGCGCGGTGCGACAAGGACGATACTCACAAGCGCAGCTACCTCGTCCTCCATGTTGTCGTGCTAGATCGTAAAGAGAGTAAAGAAGAGATGAGAGAAGAGATGGGCTGTGGACTCGGGGGAAACATTGGTGTGTATATATAGGGGGAGGGCGGTGCAGGCGCGTGCGCAGTGCAGCGCAGCCAGGAGCGAGGCACGGGAGATGGGGCGCGTCAGCAGTGTCGAGCGGGAGCAGAACGAGGGCACTGACCTGTGAGGTGGGGGATGCGGAGAGAGCTGAGCGGGATGGCTGGGCAGAGGGCGGGCGCGCTCTGAATCTGATGCCCTGATTCGCTACCTCCCGTTATCACGATGGCTTCAGGGCAGGCCTCCCGCAGGCGCCTCGCAGCCACTGCGCCGCCGCCGCGCTGCGATACGACTCCGACTCGGGCCTCGACACCCCACCCCCGGCAGATCGGGAATCGGCACATACTCAACGCCCCCCTCCGCCCCCACGCCCCAAGCCGGATGGCCCGGTCTCGGACAAAGAAACCTCGTCCGTGCAACCATTCTCACACCGACGGTTTGCTACTCGTGTCAGCTGAATGGAAACAGGCCTTGGACGGTCGGGTAGCAAAGGGCTCTTCGGCGGCAACCGCTCGCATCCGATTCCCTGAGTTGTACGCCTTTTGGACATAGCAGACGCGCACTGTGTCCACCCTCGTTTCTGCGTCTAACTCATTCTCGGAGCAATGCCCGATCCCTCTGTGCCAATGTCATCCTGCTTTCGCTGTCATGCGCTCTGCCGTCGTTCCTCTATCAAATGTGCATTACCTTATTATGCCGGGCCGCTCTGTATCTTACATGTATCATTGCTTACTGTAGGCTGTTCCATCCTGTGCCCAAGTGAATGCCGCTGAATGCCATACGCTATAAATTCTTCCACACGGTAAGCAGCGCTGCGGTTCTCTTACTGTCACACATATCGAAGGCGTCCCCCCTACCATCGCTGCCCAGACTGAGCGCAGATTCAGTGCAGATCCGGCCAGTCAGGTTTTAACCACTACACCATCCAGGCCAAGCCCAAAGCATGTGACTGCGCGGGAGGCGCCCGAGCGAGACGCGTCTGCGGCGCTTGCGCTGACGCGTCGCGCACCGCGCTCTCCGCCTCCTCCTCCGTCCGACCTCCCGCCTCCGCCCGCCATGCCTCTCGAAGCCACCGTCATCGTTGTCGACAACTCCGAATACATGCGCAATGGCGACTACCACCCAGATCGCTATCACGCACAAGCCGATGCCGTTACCACCCTCTTCCAGACCAAGGTCGACTCCAATCCCGAGAACACTGTCGGCTTCATGACCATGGCTGGTAAAGGGTGTGCCATCATACGTTCTTGCAAATATGTGTGCCGCTCATCTCTCTGCGCAGACCAGAAGTTCTCCAAACAAATACGAAAGAGTTGGGCTCCATCCTCGCCGCCATCCACACAGCCGAGTCCAAGCTCGGCGGCCTCTCCAACGTCCCGAATGCCATCGAGAAGGCGCTCCTCGCCCTCAAGCACCGCTCGAACAAGAACCTCCGCCAGCGGATAGTCGTCTTCCTCGGCTCCCCGCTCGAGGGCCAGGCCGCGGACGAGAAGTTCATGGTCCGGCTCGCGAAGCGCCTCAAGAAGAACAACGTCGCGGTCGACATCATCGCCTTTGGCGACGGCATCGAGGAGGGTGAGGCGACCATCATGAAGACGTTCGTCGACAGCGTCACCAGCGGCGACAACTGGTGAGTCCCCCGCGACCTGCGCACGCATGCGTCCTCTGCCCCCATTCAACTGACGGGGCGTGTGCGCCAGCCATTACCTCTCCGTGCCCCCCGGCGCGCACCTCCTCTCCGACATGGTCCTCACCTCGCCCGTCCTCGCCTCCGACCGCGGCGTCGTCGAAGAGAACATGGGCGTTGGCGCCCCCGGCCCAGCAGCCGGCGGGAGCGGCGGCGGGTTCGAGTTCGGCGTCGACCCCAGCCTCGACCCGGAACTCGCGATGGTCAGTCTTCACCCCGTACCCCGAAAGCCCACCCCGCATCTGAAACTCACGGCTTCTCGTCGCGCAGGCCCTGCGCATGTCGATGGAAGAGGAGCAAGCCCGCCAAGCCGCAGTCGCGCAAACGTCCTCTGCGTCTGCTCCTGCCCCTCCGGCCGCACCTGTGGCGTCAACACCAACGCCCGCAGTGCGCGCCGCACCTGTGCCAGCAGCGGCTGCGCCGGCGGCGGACGACGATGAAGAGGACGAGGACGCGATGCTTGCGCGCGCGCTCGCGATGTCCCAGGGCGGGGACGTGGAGATGGCGGAGGGAGACGAGGAGAACGAGGAAGACGAGATCCAGAAGGCGATCCAGCAAAGTTTGCAGGACCAGCAACGGAAATGAGCGGAATGGCGAGGTGGACGAGACCAAGTGTGGCGTGTGGTAGGAGGTCGGACTGGCGGACTGTAGTGTGACGCTGTGTTTCCATCATCTCTCATCCTCAATATAATGTACATCATGGCATCCGAAGCACAAGGTGCCGCCTCTCCTCCATGCGAGAATAACATGAAGCTTTTTGTGAATCATTATGGGGGATCCCAACCTTAACCCCGGAAACAACAGAGCGCCCAGCTGGAAAGGCGGCAGCGAGGCCGGTGAAGACGACCACCACGCCCACCACCATGACTTCCCCGACGACGGCCTCGCAGGCAGAGCTCAAGGCCGCCAAGGTCCCCCTTGGATGGAGGGATCAGTGCTCCGCGTATGTCACTCTTGAGCTGTGTCTCACCTTGTCCGCTCACCCTGGTTCACCCGAACGCTCCCCTCAACGACCACCTCTCCATGACAGACTCCTCATCCCCCTCAACGTCTGCCGGAAGGAAAAGTACTACCTCCCATGGGAGTGCGAGAACGAGAGGCACGTGTACGAGAAGTGAGTAACCCTCCAGCCCTCGCGTGTGCGTGTGCGCTGAGACGTGTCTCTCTGCGAAGGTGCCAATACGATGAGTGAGTCTTCCTTCTGTCGCGCGAGGCGAGGCGTTTGCTGACCGTTCGAAGCTACATGCGCCGTATGAAGGAGCTTTCGAAACGCAAGCTCGAGGCGGAGGAGTGATGCATGTACTAGACATTCCGCCGGTTACGTGGTTGCTTTCCTTGCGCTTTCAGACCCCCACCCCCAGTGCCGTCCTCCGACCGATGAACACATCTCCAGCGCGTGCGGCAAACGGCTACAGGAACAGCATGGTAGCGTGCCTCGTAGAGCGGAGTGTCCATTACAGCAGGGAGCCTTACTCCCCGGATGAGTCGTACAATAAATGCGCAAGTGCTCTAAAACCGCCCCCCATCTACGCCTTCTTCCCCGTCTCGGCCTCCCACCGCGCAATCTCCTTCTTCACGCGTTCGACGACCTCCGCCTCCGTCGTTGCCTTCCCAAACGCGTCGACGAACTTGCCATCGGGGCCCATGAAGTAGAAGAAGATGGAGTGGTCGACGAGGTAGTCGTCCGTCGCCTTCGCGTCCGGGGGCGTCGAGAAGTAGACCCGGTACGCCTTGCACGTCGCCTTGAGCGTCTGGTAGTCGCCCGTGAGGCCGACGAGCCGCGGGTGGAACTCGGCGACGTAGCGCGCGACCTGCGGCACGCTGTCGCGCGCGGGGTCGACGGAGATGAAGATGGGCTGGGTGATCGGGCCGTACTCTGCGTCTGTGGGGCGTGATGGGGAGAGGAATGTATGAGGACGTGCACAAGAGAGAAAAGGACGGGAAGCGGACGCACCAAGCTTGGTGACCGCTGCGCTCATCTTGTCGAGCTCCTCGGGGCAGATGTCGGGACAGTTCGTGAAGCCAAAGTAGATGAGGCTCCATTTGCCCAAGAGATCCTTCTCGGTGAACGTCTCGCCCTTGTGCGTGGTCAGCGTGAAGGGACCGCCGACGTTCGGTCTACCGACCGCCTGGTCTTCGCGCTCCTTTCCTACAGCGACACCAGAGGAGTTGACGTGGGCCTGGAAGGACGCGAAACGGGCGGAAGAGACGTACTGCGTTGCTCCTGCAGCAGCTCCTTTTCGTATTGGAAGTAGAAGTAGAGCCCGACGCCGGTGGCGACAAACAGCGCTGCGGTGAGCGAGTGAAGACCTGCAGTCCGAACATCAGTAAGCCCATAAGGGCACAATTCGGGTATGAAGCGACATACCCCGAGAGCGGCCTTGTCCCGGCCCCCCAGCGAGGTCTGGTGGGTGGGATTCGGACTTTGCTTCGGGTCTTGAGAGTAGTGACGTCGCGAAAGCGTTCGGGAGGCTACCGCTCGCGAATATGCGCTAGCGCACGGTCTTAAGAGTGCATGGCTAGTGGAAAGCGTGCGCCGGGAGGAGGAGGCGACAGCCCTGGAGAACGCGGGCGAGAGTGAGGAAGCAGACATTGGACACCTAACCCTATCCCGCTTCGCATATGTCCGGTGCACCGTAAAGAAGGCTCGACGGCGCTCGAGGCTTGGCCTGGCAGGTGCGCCGGAAGTGCCTCTGAGTTCGCTCGTTCGCCAGCCCTCTGTTCAACCATTCGCGATCTCCGACTACCTCATCACTTTCACGGCCAGTGCGGCCAATATTCGCAGCACCTCATCAGACCCAAATCCGTCACAAGTAGTTTCCGCTGCATCTGTTGGATTTCATGATCATAACCACCGAGGGTGGGCAGTGATAGATGAGTCTCAGAGGATTTAGTCAAAGAGGGAGGAAGGATGGGAATGACTGAGTCCAAGGAGTTCACTGTTAGACATGCACGTACGCGGCGATGGTGGGTCGCGACGAAGAGCGCAAGAAACTGGTGCACATAGAGTGTTGTTGATTAGATTAGATGAGATTCCTCCATATGTCAGCGACTGGCAACTGTGATGCTTGATGTGGCACAGGGTACAGTACAACATCTTCTCTGGCGTCTTACAACGTCTGTCATATACCGCATCCTTCATTGTGCCGCAACACTCTTCATCGCAACAGAACTTGTCACGATCTCGGAGATGACTTCACGCTCTTGAGGCGAGTTTTGTGGCACGTATTTGAACGCCTGTTCTCCGTTGAGCTTGTAGTACTGTAAAGCACCCCGGTCAGTGTGCATGTACTATGCATAAAGACTGCATCACCACCTTCTTGATACTCGACCAGTCGGTGATGTCTGCAAGTTTGTCTAGAAGCACAAGATCGCCTTCCACAACGGCACCCATGAGGCCTTGCACATCCGCGGGCTCCGGAGAGCATATCCGGACGACAATGAGGGAAGAGGTGGCATCGGTGATACCGTAACGTCGGATGGCGTCGGATATCTGGATGCTGGGGGTAAGTGTAAGATGCAGTTACGGCATCCTGTGGTCCGTTACGTTGTTCGTCGGGTTCAGAGCCCATAGGATC